>NC_133664.1:161828837-161965996 GCF_037893015.1 Macrotis lagotis | reverse complement strand
CTCATGATGATAGGAGAAGTCATAAGCTGCACTGTTGACCCAGCAAGAATTGAAGTAAAGCAGGGAAAGAGGACATTGTGTTGTATAGTTTTTGAGTATCCTTACTATGCCATAATTAAGTAGACCTTCTTTGGTTGTTAGGTATTCTATGTTGCTAAGCATTCTTCTTTATTATTTTGTTCTAACTCAGACCTCGAGGCCCCAGACTGGTCTGAATCAGACCTGGCCCTCAGCGCACACTAAGTAAAAATAGCTTAGAAAGTGTATCAAGTACCTAACTTGGCTGCAGTGAAGAGATTTGAGAAGATACCTCTCTTCCTTACTCTTTGCCAATGTAGAGGATCATGGGTATGGATCACTATAGATAATGTCAGACTTTTTCTTTGTTCTGGTTAATGTTGCTGTATTTTTTGTAATTCTTTTTTATCTTCATTATGAAACATGTCTCTATTGGAATAAGAAAGGGGAGGAAAAATGCTTTGGGAAATGTAGGTGATTTTTAAAACAAAAGATAGCAATATACATTTTTTGAAAAATACATGAAGTAACCAACTATAGTAGGTCCCATAAGCCCTATTTACTAAATTGGTCAGAGAGTTAGGAATTTTTACTTTAAAAAAAGATCAAATTTAAAAGAAAAGGAAAATATTTGACTCTGAGTTCTAGTGAACCTGATCCAAACATACCTCTCATAGTTTTCAAAGGGATATCTCCAGGGCATTAAAAAAATGCTGAAGTCCAGGTCAAGTGTATGAACTTTGTCTTTAGATAAAATCCAATATATTGTTGGGAAGTCTTGGGTATATTAAGAAAAATACACTAAACCAATAAGATTCTAGAGAAAAAAAACCTCTGCAATAGGAACATGCTTTTGTAAACTATTTTACTTAGTTCTGGTAAATAATGGAATTCAATTATATACCTTTACCAAATGTTTTTATCTCATGCTTATTCATGTTTATTCAACCATGAATAAAAATACACAGGTTTTTTAATTCCTGTAAAATTAATGGTACTATTTTAATTAATATGAAATAAAATGTGAGTTAAATTAATCAAACAATCATTTATCTAGTATCAACCATGTACCAGGCACTATACCTCCTTTACCTAATGATAAAAAGCAGTTTTTAAAAAAATATATCTTATGATATATATATATATATATATATATTATATGGATATAATTTATGACATTTCTTATAAATTAACATTCCCCAAATTGAAAACTTTTTTTAAGTTTTTTCTTTGCAAGGTAATGGGGTTAAGTGGTTTACCCAAGGTTACATAGCTTGGTAATTATTAAGTGTCTGAGGTCGGATTTGAACTCAGGTCCTCCTGACTCCAGGGCCCATGCTCTATCCATTGCATCGCTTAGCTGCCCACCAATTGAAAACGTTTAAAGATTGTTTACAGGCATTAAAACCTTCATTATTCAAATTAGTTATAATGTGTTCAAGAGTTTCAAGTCAGGAAAGATTGAGTTCAAGTCCTGAATGCAACACAAACTGAACAAGTCACTTCATCTCTTTGTTCTTCCTACTACCTTTGTAAAGTTATGCAGTAATATAAACAGTGTGGTGTGATGGAAAGTGTGCCTGCCTTGGGGTTGTAATCCTTTACCATTTGTTTGCCTTTAAGGGAGTTATAAATCAATTTGGTCCTCATTTTCCTAGTCTGTAGGATGGAGATAATAATGTCTTCTTCCTAGAGTAGCTGTGGACTCAAATGGGATAATATGCTTAAAAAAAAAACCTTCAAGTTCCAACATAAATGCTACCTGTTATTATTGAGGAGGTCTTACCCTAGAAGTTACTCTACACCAATAAATTCATAGAACCTATCTCAAAAGAAAAAATAAATTTTTATTTTGGTTATGATATTTAAAGGCAAGACTTTATAGTTTAAGCACTCTCTATGTGTTATATTTCAAATAAAAATAAAAGAACATTTTAATTTGAAATTTTATTCATCTATTCACCACAATGTGCATAATGAAATTATTTGCACCCAATGCCAATTGGTAGAGACTTTCAAAATGACACTCTAATTTATAATTTTACTTCCCAATTCTATTATCCAATGGCTTGTGAGAATTTAACAGGTATTGAGAAAGGGTTGAGGGTAGAGATGTTGGCTTTTGTTTCAAAAACAGTCCAGATGACTTTTCAGTGATAATCCACATTTCCATAGCATTCTGGGGTTTTAAAATCAATTTGCTCAATTCTATATGTCTAATTCTGAAATGTTGGACTATTATACTCCTTTGAATTGGGTATATAACTTTTGTAGTTATTCTCTAGTGTTCTGGTGAAAGAAGGAAACTTCAAAATGATGATATTGTTCTAAGCATTTCTACCATGCTTAGAAATGTTGAGACTAGAATTATCATATATGCTTTAGGTACTATTGCCAAGACTCTGTCTTTTAAAAAGGATATTGATAATGATGATGTTCGACATGGAAGATTTCAATTTCATCAGTATATATATTCCCTACTCTAATGTGGAATCTTAATCTTTGCATATTTTAGGAGTTTTGGGGGGAGGGATTCATCATCTACTGTCCAGCCTTTAGGTAATGAGCTTCTCTGAATTTTGGGTGGTCCTCAGATGATAAAGATATAATCAATTGTCTAGGCTACAAGCAAAGTCTTTACATTTTCACGAGGCCTTCCAGAACTAGTATCCTTATTTGATCTTGAGAAGGTTAAATTGATCTCTTGAACTTTTTGTTTCTTCATTTATAAAATTAGGGGGATGGAATTATATAATATTTAAATATCTTTTCTAAGTCTACATTCCATTATCTAGAGAAGTGAGCCAAAGGTTCAAATAACAGGACAGAATGCCTTTGGAAACAAACATTACAAATAGAAAACACCTTATACATTAGAAAATTTTCCAAAAATAGTATACAAAAAGTTTTACCATAAGTCTACAAATAAAACAGATTTTAATATTTGAGGATATTATTTGTATTACTCAGACTTCCAAGAAAGCTATTAAAAAAATTGGAGAGGTGATTCCACATGTTCTCATGGGAATGCCCAGGAATACTTAAGGTCATCAACTCATTAAACTGTGAAGTTAGAAGGGATAATAAACAGCTTTTTTTTGGTTAGATCTCATCACTTTATACTTCTGTCAATTTAGTAATGATGGGAGTATTATAGTAGGGTTCAATCATGGGACTGGTAATTCTCATACCATTTTCATTGTTACCTTATTTGAGTATGTGTGTTCCTATTTCACCTCCCATTTTCACAACTGGACAGGTTATTCTCCACTCCCAAAATTCATTGCCCTGAGGCTTTTCTTGTTTTTCTCCTATTACTCCTCTCCCAAATTACCCATAATTTACTTAGTATATATTTTGTATTTACTTGTATGTACCCATGTTTTTACTTGTCTCTAACTACAAAATTTGGAAAATAGATATTATCCTCACCTGATATATGACAAGAATGAGTCTAACAAAAGTTATGTGATTTACCCAAGAGTTTCCCCACCAGTAAATGTCTGAAGACAGATTTGAACTTGAATCTTCCTGATACCAGTACTGGCACTCTATCCACTGTGCCATCTAACTGCTTATCAAATGAGATGATAATTACTTACTACACTTTTGGCATATACTAAATGAAATGCTAACTATTATCATTAGATGGTTGTTGTTTCTACCAATAAAATGTAAACTTCTTGAGGAAAGGAATGGTTTTGTTTTGATCTTTGTGTCCTTGGAAACTAGCATGATGATGCCTCATATATATTATGTTCCACATTGCTTGATCAATCCAGCAATAAATAGGGACAAAAACAGACTGAGGGGCAGCTAGGTGGAGCACTGGCCCTGATATTACGAGGACCTGAGTTCAAATCCAACCTCACACACTTAATAAATACCCAACTATGTGACTTTGCATAAGTCGCTTAACTCCATTGTCTTATCAAAAAAAAAAAAAGATTGTCAAAACATTAGTGAAAAGATATGAAACAAACACTTAAGTCCTTTTCTTTGAAAGTTGTTTTTTGGGGGGAAGGGGAGGGAGTGTACATAATATAGTTTAGCTAATTGTGTAAAAATGTCTCCACTGATTTTCAAATCAAAGCAGTTTGTGATGTCACAATTATTTAATAACTGTATCTGTCATTGGTTATTATGAGAATTGTTACAAGCTAAAGTGAAGTCTTTGATTACACAGGCAATTTGATTTTTCTACATTAGAATTTTAGAGAAAAAGAATTTATTTTTTTCTGAAAGGATTTGATAAACGAATTCCCTTTTCTTAAAAACCAGTGAAAAATAAGTAACACCAGCGATGTTCCAAGAGGATACATATGTATTCTAAACCAGCAACATCAGTAATGTCAAAGACTAAGCTACTACTAAAAAAGTAATATCAATTTTGCCTATATATAAAATATTTCCTGGAATGTCCACAGGGAGTGCTCTCATAGAACAAAGGGATGGGTCTGATGAAGGAATTTTCCTGCCTCTAATTCAAAATCTTATTTTATTACTGATGTTGGATAAAAGGTGACTTCATTAAGACCAGCAGTCACTCTGCAGAAAGGTGCATACTTACCTTCAGAAAGGATAAAAAGACATGAAAGTAGGAGAATTTCTGAGAGGAATCAAAATCATCTGAATACTTTAATTTTTAGATCACTTTTTAGGGTTTGTATATTGTATTGTATATTGTATATTGTCCTGCTAATAATAAACATATATGTGTGTGTGTCTGTGTATATGTTTATGTATGTATCTATATTTCTTTATATAGCTGTGTTCTCTTTTTTCATAAAAAGGAGACTAGGTCCAGTAGTAAATATACATTAAGTAAATGTGCCAGTAATGATAATGGATTGTCCTGAACTAATAATACTTTCACAGCTGCTAGTGCTTGAGTAGAATTGAGAGAACTGACCATATTTATGGCCTATGACCATAGATTTCTTTGTATTAAGCTATTGGACTGTATGAGGATCTAATCTTCCCATGACATTAGCTAAATTCCTTTTACTCCCCTAAATGAAACCACTCTAAACAGATTGGCCTACTAGTATATGACAACCATGCTTTTTTTTACTCTGACACTTTTATTGTGTTATTTCTCTTACCTCATTGACTTCTCTAGTGTTGTCAACTTATGCAAATCCTATTCTTCTTTCAAGGGTCAATCAAAACCTCATTCTTAGGATTTTATAGACAAGGGAATCAGGACTTGACCTCAGTCTTTAATTTCAAATCAAGTTTTTTACAGAGAATAGCTTATCTAAGTTAGTGGTGTCAAACTCAATCAGAAACCAATGCCTGGGAGCTGTGTATTAACTTAGAAAATTAAAAATTAACATTTTTATGTTTGTATTAATTTGGTTAGACATTTCTCATCTAAATTTCAACCTAGTACTATTTGCTGACCCTGGCTTAGTAGATAGAAAGATGACTTCAGTGTCAAGACCTGTGTTTCAATATTGCTTTGCACATATACTAGCAGTTGTGTTTATGGGCAACTAGTCTCTGTGTTGTAGATAGCTCTCTGAAAAGAATGGGAAGATAGATGTCATCTACACTAAAAGAGAGGGTTTTCTTAGCTAAGAGTTCCCTATTCAATGAAGTCATAATAGTCAATAAATTGATTTTATAGACACAGATCTCATTATATTACTATTTCTATCTTTCTTTTTTGTGTAAATGTCCTTTGAATTGCAAGGAAGTTTAATAATAGGGATTATATCTTATTCATTTTCTTAGCTTCCCATAGCCCTTAGTAAAGTGGACCACTGAAACAGGTATAATTTGTGGACGGCTTGTTCTTCTCATAAAGACTAAACTAATTGTTGGTAGGTTATGATTTTTTTCTTGCTTTGATATTCTGGTGTAAAAAAAATTGAATCGTAGCTCTATGATTATCCTTTTTAAAAAAGTTATTTATTTATTTATTTTGAATTTTACAATTTTTCCCCTAATCTTGCTTCCCTCCCCCCCCACCCCCACAGAAGGCAGTCTGTTAGTCTTTTCATTGTTTCCATGGTATACATTGATCTAAGTTGAATGTGATAAGAAAGAAATCATATCCTTAAGGATGAAAAATAAAGTATAAGAGATAGCAAAATTATATAATAAGATAACATTTTATTTCTGAATTAAAGGTAATAGTCTTTGGTCTTTGTTCAAACTCCACAGTTCTTTTTCTGGATACAGATGGTATTTTCCATTGCATATACCCCAAAATTGTGCCTGATTGTTGCACTGATGGAATGAACAAGTCCATTAAGATTGATCATCATGGGGTGGCTAGATGGTGCAGTGGATAGAGCACTGGCCTTGGAGTCAGGAGTACCTGAGTTCAAATCCCAACCTCAGACACTTAATAATTACTTAGCTGTGTGACAATGGGCAAGTCACTTAACCCCACTGCCTAGCCAAAAAAAAACAACTCAAAAAACAAAACCAAAGATTGATCATCACCCCTATGTTTCTGTTAGGTGTACAATATTCTAGTTTTGCTCATCTCACTCAGCATATGCTTATCCTTTTTAAGAATGAATGGTATATATACATACATACATATATATATACATATGCATATACATATATAATATATATAATATATATATATATATATGTAGTTGTGACCTGAGTTTAAGTCTCTTCTCTGGTAATAACCTTATGGCTAGGCCAGTCACTTAACCTCAGGATCTCAATTCCTCAACTGTGAATCAAAGCTGATCCTTTTTATTTCTAACTCTAAGATTTTAGTTAAACACAGAGAACAGTGTGGTAGTCATGGAATCATCTAAAATGTTAACTATTATCATTTCATTGTTGTTTCTGCCAATAAAAAGGCATGCTTCTTGAGGAAAGGGATGCTCTGACACTTAATATATGATGCTTGAAAGGTCACTTCTCTTTTGGACAGCTTTCTCTAGGATTTATCATCTAAATTATGGAGGGTTTACTATACACATTGGTGAATGTGTTCTCATCATGGGAGCTCTCTAAGCTAATGGATTGCCCATATTTAAAGGTTGCATCTGTCTGTTGCTATTAATGGAAACCTGAATTTAGGAAAATGTACTTTAAAAAAACTTTGAATTTTTCCTAGCCTTGACATAGCAAAATTCTAATTAAAATTCTTCATAAAATATCAAAACAATAAGGACTCTGGCAGTTAGTGATCTTTGTAGTTTTTGCAATTTTAAATTTATAGAAATATCACAATATTAGAAATTTGTCTTTTCTTTTTCTATTCAGCAGAGTGGCAGCATTGTTTATGTTTTTTACTATTATTTAGAGATTGTGTTTGGAGGCACCTAAGTGGCACAGTCTGGTCCGTAGTCAGAAAGATTCTGCTTTCTAAGTTCAAATCTGGTGTCAGATAAATTCTTTCTTTGAGACCCTGAACAAGTCACTTCACCTTGTTTGTTTCAGTTTCCTCATCTGTTAAATAAGCTGGAGAAACCACTCCAATTTTTTTTACCAAGAGACTTCAAATGGGGTCACGAAGAGTTGAACTGACTGACAAACAATTAAATAACAACAACAACAACAACAACAACAGTTTGTATTTATTATCTTCATGGTTAAAATTCTATCTGAAAGTTAAAAAGTTAGCAAAAAATAATAAAAGACTGGATAACCTTATGACATTTTTATTCATTGGTGGCAATTATGGTTGATCATTCAATTGTTGTCCACTCATAGTGGGAGAAAGTAGAAGTGCTTATTTCTAACTTCAGAAGTTTAGCTGCAAAATGATATTTTCTATGGCATTTTAAAGTTGTATAAAAGAAGCAGTAGAAATTCTTCAGTGAAGCAATATATGTGTTGCTGTGAAATGTGATTGGAGAATAGAAGAACAGTATTAAAGTAGGTTTGAGTGATATTATCAGTGGTCTCTTGTAGGGCTGAGTTATATTATGCAAGTTTTGTGCTCAGTTCCAGGGAATAGCCTGTGACAGAAGTCCTTAAACTATGATTAATATTGGCAAATATTTAGGTTTTTACAGTGAGAGTAAGTCAAAGGAAATGGGAAAAAACAAATTGCTTTGTGTGTGTGTGGAGCAGTGATTCTGTTCTCTTCTTACCTGGCTAACCATTTGTTCTTTGGTTAACTTATCTTCTGTGTCATTCCTCCTATCTGTGAATATACCCTAAAAACTATGTCCAAAGGTTGGATATACATACATACATACATATATATATATATATATATAATATATATATATATATATTATATATATAATCTCTAGCCTCTCTCAGGAACTATAGACTCGAAATGTGTAGTGGACATTTTCAACTTCAGTAAAGGCCAATTTCTCCCTCTTACTTCTCAAATCAAATATAAACTCTTTATTTGTGCAGCGAAGTTCTTCACTAACTGTCCTCAATATCTATTTTCAATGTATTTTCCCCCTTATTCCATTGTCCAATAAACCTGGTCTTAATGCTTTTCTTTATATATAGCTCCAAATGCCACCTTTTTTTCCCCATTGTACCATGCCTGAAATAATGAACCGTAATAGTGCTGTATATTTTATTTAGCTTACTTCAATCAAATAGATTAAATTTTATACCAATAGCCTGAAACAATATCCTTCAAAATATGGTAGACCTGTGATTTTTCTTTAGTAAAATCTATTATACTTTTTGAAACTTTATCATGATTTGTCTATCAACTTATCTAACATTAACTATTTGGCATCTAGCATCAAACTGCCATCTAACTATTATTTATCTAGCTATCTAGCTATCTAAATGCAAATTTCCCCTCTCTTCTTTGAAAAAAAAATATATAATCATCTCTCTAAAGAGCAAAGTTTGATCTTTTAGGAGGTACCATTCTTAACTACCTATTCTCCTCAAAGACTTTTTATTTTTTCCAGGAAAGAAAAGTAGTCTTTGACATAAAGGTATTATTTTTTACAAAGACTGCAGTAATTTTTTATGGTGATAATTTTAAATAGATTTTATTCTCCAGGACAAAATAGTACTGCTAAAATTCAGTGTCATTCATTTTTCTCCCTGTACATACATTCAAGTATTCTGAATGTCCCAATTTACGCAGTAGCTTAAATGTTACTTTTGAACTGCTACTATCTTGCCTACAAATTTGAGTACTTCAGTTTTTGGAATACTGTGTCAAATTCTCTTTCTTCTGAAGTGTTTAGTCCACCTCTTCAATGGTGGGTCCAGAAGAAGCACCTCCAGATGGGCTGCTCCATCCCTTGGGAATCCACCAGACATGTCTTCTGTCATACTCCCTGTGTTCTAGTCCAGCTTAGTTGTGAGGGGGTTACAGACCTCCAATTCTTTCTGCTGATGCTCAAATTCATCTTTCTCAGCAGTCTGGCTCTTATCCAACCAACTGATTATTTTAAGGAATGCAGTGTTTTGTAAAGTAACTATGTAAATATTCTCCATGAAAGGTATAATACTGTACTGCTTTTTTTTCCTCCAACACTACGCATGTGGATGCAGGTTTGTGTGTAATTCTAAAATGATTATTTGGGGAGGAGGGGATATTTTGGAAAGACTACTCTTAATGAAGAAAGTATATGCAAATGAAACCTTTAAGTCTTTTTATACTGACTCTTATGCTCCTAGGGGACTATTAAAATCCACTTAAGCAAAAAGAAATTATATATTGATGTTACAGTTATATTCATATGTGTATCAATTATGTGTATGTATATATATGTATATGTATATATATACATATATATATATATATAAATTTCTTAATTCCAATCTAAAGGGAAATGTCATCTTGAACAACTTCTTTAGTATCATTTTGCTTTCTCTTAGAAGGATAAATATTATAATAATTGAAAAAGTTTCCTATTTCACCATAGGAAAAGAAGAAATACCCTAAATTTATATTGCAAAGTTTTAGCATGCACAAAATTTCTTTGGTTTCTCCTAACCAGAAAACATACCCAATCCTTTTATCTCTTTTGAAAATAATAATAGGGGAGTTGTGTACCTATATATATATATATATAGATAGATAGATAGATAGATATATGCCAACCTGTTTGATTTAAATTTAAATGTAGTGCACAATCCATACTAGACAAATGAGAGAAAGAAGAGTAGGAGGAAGAAAAAAGAAAGATGTCCTATATTATTTAATGACATGCATCAACTATTATTTATAAAAAAATTTAGAACTGTTTTTTTAGATAAAAGAATAGTAGCATGCCCAAAACAAATCAAATGGACCCAAATAATGATTAGATAAATTAAGTGAATCTTCCAAAAATGATCCATATATTTATCTAGTTGGCATATAATTTTGATTTTTGGAATAGTTTTGAGGTATTAGAATATACAATCTACAAGGTTTATTGTAGTGTGTTCAAGTAAAAATGACTCAAAGAATGTATAAATTGAAGGGGGAGGGTCAATTATTTGGGCTACGAATTACTAAATTCCAGATAGTCCATCTGTCTGAAAGTTGTGGGTGGTCTTATATAGCTCTTTGGGGAAAAATTTAGAGAGGAAATTTTTTTGCCAAGACATTGGAATAACTTTGTTTCTCAGTGTAGCAGTGATTGTCCATTTCTATCTACATCAGTGAAATTCAGCATTTCACTAAGCACACTGCAATATGACTTCTCAATGAGTATGTACTTATAAATAAAACATTTGGCTGAGAATTTTTATAGCAACTCTTTTGTATACTACTAGGGAGCAATTAAAAACCACTTAACTTAATAGAATGTTGCATTTATCAAACTCAACATTATAACAGACCATAAAGAAATTCTCTGTTCAATAGAATGTCAACGCATATTATCTTCATGTCAGAGTAGAATAATACTTTATTCAGAATTGTTTTATTATAAGTATTATATTTTTGGTTGAAAAATATTCCATTTTATAGGAACATAGATTTAAAAAACAACAAATCTTTGGAATATTTATTTTACAGAAAGAAAAAATGAGATGGAGAAATTAAATCACTTTCTCAGAATGACAGGAGAGGTAAAGGATCTTCCAATTACCTTTCCATGAATCTATGTGTCCTTGAACATTTTAGCTGCTTAATAAATATTTGTCAACTACTAAGAATTTTTTTCTTGTGATACTTTTGGATGTAAGTTTTTAGAAATATTAAAAGAGGATTAGGATGGAAGATCTTTAAAATCTCATATAATAATTTTAATTCACTGTGCTGGCTAAAATATTGTTTCAGAACCCTCAGGGCAGTCATGGAAGAGAGAAGAATTTCCAAGAGTGATAAGAAGTCTGAGGTGTAATATGTTAGAGAAAAAAGTTACTTTAGGTCTTTTTGTTTCTATGTTTTTAATATGAAAGGTACATCATTTCCTCCTGGGGTTCCCATCTCTGAGTGCTGTTTCCTTTGACTGGGCATCTCTCTAGGCTTTGGATACCTTCTCAGCTACATTACTATTTTTATTGAAGACCTCAGAACTTCAATAATATAGCTTGTTTTAACCTTGAACTTGGTTAATTAATCAAACATTTGTTAAATGCTTATTATCTTTAGACCAGGAACTGTGCTAGGTAGGTGCTGGGAGTCTCAAGATAAAAGTATTTGCTTTATTGAAGGATAATGTGTATATGTGGGAGGGGGTCATAGGAATAATAGGTACACATATTGATACATATAAAACACACATATTTAAATTTAAAGCATTTTTGTTTTTTAGTAATGTCTAACTTTTTGTGAACCAATATCTTGGCAGATATTGGAGTAGTTTGCCATTTCCTTCTCCAGTTCATTTTACAGATAAAGAAACTGAAGCAAACAGGGTTCATTCAGTGACCTGCCAAGGTTCACACAGCTGATACTGTCTGAATCTGGATTTGAACTTTGGAAAATGAATATTTCTGACTTCAAACATGACATTCTATAGTTTCCCTAATTTAAAGCCTACTCAAAGGTAATCTTGAAAGACAAGGGTTAGTAGCTAAGAGGAACAAGGAAAACCTCATCTAACAAACTAGAGATAAAACTTGAAGGAATCCAGGTATGCCAAGGATTGAAGATGATGTGGGAGAAGGTTCTAGATTTGAGGGCACAAACAAAGAGGAGGGTGATGAAGTTTTTAGTGCAACTGAAGGTAAACTAGAATGAATGGGTGTTTTGAGTACAAGAACAGTAATGTCGAAAAAACATTGAAGAATAGCTAAACTGCCAAACTTCTGTTTTATAAACAGAAATTGGACCAGGGAATAGTAGGATGAGCAACTTCTTTGTGAATACAGTTGAAATTAGAAAAAAAATTAATAATCTTAAGTATTATAATTCATGTTTTCTCCCTGCCTCCCCCCACCCCAGCTCTTTCCAGTAGCACTTGAAAGAGGGAAAAACAGGGGCTGCTAGGTGGCACAGTGGATAAAGCACCGGCCCTGGAGTCAAGAGTACCTGGATTCAAATCCGGTCTCAAACACTTAATAATTATCTAGCTGTGTGCAATTGATAAATAAAATCATCTAGTATGATAGTTTATTATTGTTGACTGTGAGAGAGCAATAGCAGATGAACTACTGGAATCATAATCTAATGGTAGAAATAAATTTCTTACTGTTAAGAAATTTTATTTTTTATATTTTCTAATTTATTTTGCTTTTTATTCAAAATTATATTGCTGTATTGATGCTTCCTAAGGAAGGAAGGACCATTCATTTTTCTCAAAATACTTTAATGATTTTAGTTTTGAAACCTAATTCTGGCTATGATTATCAACCATTGTTCAATTTTTTTTTGTGGTTTATGAGCTGCAAGATTTTGTGACTGCAAATATTACTTTTCTTTAGGTAGAAAGACATGTCATAGAAAAAAATAGAATTTGGAATTCCTTTCTCATCCAATTTCTAGACCTGTATCTAGCGATAAAATTGTGACTCAGAACAGATTTGACTTTATTTCCTTCAATACTTTTCATATATATTTGGCAAAACTCAAAGACCTATATTGTTAGCAACAATTTAAGTGATGCTTTATGGTTTTTAAAGAATGTTCCTTTTAATTAAGAATTTTAGAAAACATAGTTTAAGCATCATGATGGTGAGAGCAATGTCCTATCTCCTTGCCCTTATGCAAGTTAGGTTAACTTTTCCTTAAAAAGTAATGAAATGGGGCGGCTAGGTGGCGTAGTGGATAAAGCACTGGCCTTGGAGTCAGGAGTACCTGGGTTCAAATCTGGTCTCAGACACTTAATAATTACCTAGCTGTGTGGCCTTGGGCAAGCCACTTAACCCCATTTGCCTTGCAAAAACCTAAAAAAAAAGTAATGAAACCATTCTTTTGACTTAATAGACTCAGGGGAATAAAGGCTCAAGCAGTCTTGGTTATCTCACAACAAAAGAGAGTTGAGAGTTAAATGACTTTCACTAGGTCATACGGTTTGGACTTCCTGGTCTCTGAAACATAATATCTCAGAATCTCTTCAATTTGCAGTCATACTCTACTCTCAAATCCCTTGCCCTTTTGTTTTCTCATTGATCATGTCTGGACAAATCCCAGTGCTGGATTGCTTTCATCCTTCCCCCCCTTCCCCTCCTTTTCTCCTCTTATCTTTTTCCATTTTTTAGCACAAAGCAAGTTATTTAATTTCTCTTAACCCCAGTGTATAAAATGAGAATAATAATGCAAGCACCACAATATCCCAGAAGGTTTTTAGAAAGTGTTTTCTCTATAATCCATAAAGCAATATCTAAATGGAAAGTATTATTACAACTGATTGGATGCCAAATTCTGGTGTTTACTTCAATGGCATTTGTGCTTCAACATACTTTTTAATTCCCTTCCTCCCTCAGCTCCCCCAATTACTTCTTGAAATAGAGAGAGGAAATCTCAGTTTTCCTATACCTTGAGGAATCACAGGCACTGGATGTTACATCAGTTCCCTGTAATTCCTTGTCCATGGGCTACTGTTCTCCCTAGCAAAGTGCCTAGATGAGATTCTTGATCATTACTATTACTGTTCCTGGAGTCTTCTACCCCCTCTTTAAGACTGATTGATTTTGATTTTCCTACTGTGGGATTTGGCATTGTGCTCATTCTCTATGTCTTCCCATATTTCTTTGCATGTTTGTCTTAGGAAATAGGTAGGTGATACTGGCTGCCAGTCAGTCTGCTACAGTTCATCAGCCCTTGCCTGATCAGCCTGCTTTTCCTAAAGGAACATTCTAGTCTTCATTCCTCACTTGGTAGTCTTAATATCTTGAGTGCCTCTGAGAGCAACCCTCCCTCAAAAAAAAAAAAAGATTGTGGATGATGTTAATAAGACACAAAAAGCTGGAAGAGAGGAAGAGGAAAAAGAATGGAGGAAGAGCAATTCTTTTTTTTTTTAGGTGTTTGCAAGACAAATTGGTTTAAGCGGCCTGCTCAAGGCCACACAGCTAGGTAATTATTGAGTGTCCAAGGTTGGATTTGAACTCGGGTACTCCAGACTGCAGGGCCTGTGCTCTATCTACTGCACCACCTTGCCACCCCAGAAAGAGCAATTCTAAGAGAGAGGATATTGTCTAATTCTTCAGGAAATATGAAATACAGCCAAGAAAATGATAGTCAGAAACATTATTGTTGAATCTAAAAGTTATGTGATTGAAACCAATGATTTTGCCAGTGTGAAATTTATGTTGCATGTTTTGGAAAGTAGTTCAGTGATAGGTTTTTTTAAAATTTCATGATAGAATGGAAGATCAATTTATGTTTTAATATGTTCAGGAACTATCCTATATTTTTATGCTATAAAATGTCTAGTATAATACTTTGCACACAGTAAAGACTTAATAAATGTTGGCTAAATAGAATAAGCAGTAAGTTTTATAAACTTTAAAAAATATGTATTTAACCAGACTGGACAAATTTCCTCTTATTTCTGTAACTGCATGTACTTCTTTTTTTTTTTTTTAGGTTTGTGCAAGGCAAATGGGGTTAAGTGGCTTGCCCAAGGCCACACAACTAGGTAATTATTAAGTGTCTGAGACCGTTTTTGAACCCCAGGTACTCCTGACTCCAGGGATGGTGCTTTATCCACTACCCCACCTAGCTGCCCCTTGCATGTACTTCTAATAGAAAAAAAACTCTCTTGGAATTGACTTTTAATTGGATAGATAAATGAAAATATAATACCCATTATTCTCTCTTGACATTTCTGAAGAATTTTTGAAGTTCTGAAGCAGAGAATGTGTCCTTAAAGTTTTGGTATTATACAGTCTTTATATAAGTTAATAAGACTTTATAATCATAGCCCAAAGAACTAATTTTTGAGTGAATGAGTCAGATTGGTATTGACTTAGTCACCTCTGAAAATCTGAGACAGAGCCCATTGACAGATTGAATACAGAGAACTTAAATTAGTCTTCAGTGGATGTAGTTATGGCGTCATATACAGATGGAATATATTAAAAGCTATGTTTTGATTGCTGAAGGCTAAATGCTTCACTTGTTGGGGTTCAGCATGTTGTGGGTGGAACCTGTATCTCAGCAAGCTTAAAGGGCACATTATCAAGAACAGCAAAAAGAAATGTCAGTGTGCCTGTAACTTCAGGTAAGACAATTGTTCAACTGAGGATTTCCCCTTAGGGAAGTTTGGCAAGAGGTATTTTGCTATGTTTCCATGTTGGAGACACTACAATAATTTAGATTTCTTGGAAGAAGCAAGCACTAAGTCTTTGCTTTTTAGAATAATTTAATTTACTCAGAAATTTTTCCAAGTGCCTAGTCTCCTTTTTGTTCTTTGTATAACCCTTCACCTTTCTAATGATATATCATCTTAGTTGAATCCATAACAAGGACAGAACAGAAGGTTTTTCTTCAAAAATAAAAGGAGGGGGGCAGCTAGGTGGGGTAGTGGATAGAGCACCGGCCCTGGAGTCAGGAGTAACTGAGGTCAAATCTGGCCTCAGACACTTAATAATTACCTAGTTGTGTGGCCCCTAAAAAAAACCAGTATCCACTAACTACTTCTTCAATCTAAACAAGATAGTTTGGTGAAATTCGGCAAGGTTTGCCTTGGTTAGAAATTAGCAAAGTGCATAATGGACTATTTATAGTAAAGCTGTTTCTCTTGTACCATTCATTTTCTTTACAGTCAAATCATTCATCCTTCACTAACTTCATTTATGTAAACCTTAGACCACATAGTGATAGACATGCCAGAGAATCCAAGTAGGAGTGTGTTAACCAAAGCAGCTCCTTTTACCATGTCCTTTAATTCTAGTTTTGTGAGGACCTCTTTATCACATGAAACATGGACATTACCTCTTTGTATGGTTCAGTAGCAATAGCTTCAGGCATCTCTTCATTTAGGTATTCATACAATCAGGAATGATTAATTAATTACCTTCTATTCTGCGCTCTAACAATACAGCACCTAACTTCAAACTGCTTGCATTCTTAAACGAGAAAGAGAGGTCCATATCCCTTTCATAGGGAGAACCAAAAATGAAACTTCCATGGCTGTTTGAGTGTGAACAATAATTGGATTGTACTTGGAAGTAAGTTAAGTTGCTATTTTGCTACTTCTTAAGTGAATCAACAAGTGAATTCTTAAGATAATAGACACAAATTTTGACAGAGAACATACCTAAATCAGTCTTTCCCACTATTATTGCCTCCTTAATATCTTTGTTAGTGAAATGTCAAAAATATTTATTTTTGGATAATAGGGTTTAAATCTGGAAGGGACTTTAAAGGATCTTTTCTTAAAATAATTTTTCTAGGACAGGGTTTCTTAATATGAGGAATGTGATCTATTATTATCATTGTATTTAATAAAAATAAGTTCCTTTGTAATCAAATGTAGTCTGTTTTATTCATTCTCATTACTCTGAAAAGAGGTAAATAGATTTTATTCACCTCCCAAAGGAAATCACTTAAAAAGGTTAAGAATCTTTGTTCCTAAATTAGTTGTAATTGATCCAAACAGTACTAGGGAAGAGGGAAATATTTTAGAGGCATAGTTTCAGGGGTGGTTAGGTGGCACAGTGGATAGAGCACTGGCTGAGTCAGGAGTACCTGAGTTCAAATCCAGCCTCAAACATTTAATAATTACCTAGCTGTGTGGCCTTGGGCAAGCCACTTAACCCCATTGCCTTGCAAAAACCTAAAAAAATAAAATAAAATAAAATAGAGTGATAGTTTCATATGTAGACTAAGGTACTAGAGTTAGAAAGCACATATAACAGTAACAAAAAGTACCAGATGATGCGGTATGCATAGATTTATTTGTGTTGATTTAAATTTATTGTATGTATCATTTATAACGGGAAATATAGCTTAATATATTTTCTCAGGTTATTTTGTGATCCTTGGCTAAAAGTTAAAAAATCTAGCACTTGTGTGACCCAAAGCAATGTGTGTACATGTGTATATATGTATATATATTTGTATGCATATATGTATATGTGTATATGCATTTCTTTGTTCAGTTGTGTTTGACTCTTGATGATCCCATTTGGGGTTTTCTTGTTAAAGATACCGTCATGATTTGCTGTTTCTTTCACCAACTCATTTTATTAATGAGGAAATTGAGACAAGTGGATTTAAGTGACTTGTTGAGAGTCACACAGATAGTGTCTGCGGCCAGATTTGAGCTCGGGTAGTTAAGTCTTCCTGACTCCAGTTCTAGTATTCTGGTCACCGTACCAGCTAGCTATCCTGGACATAAACTGTTATGCATCTATCTATCTATCTATCTATCTATCTATCTATCTATCTATGTATATACATACGTATATGTAGGTATGGGTATAGGTGTGCACATATAAACACAATGGACTTATTAATCTCAATGTAGGTGTATATGCATGTCAATTTATAATACATAAAATAATACACATATCTAGATGGGTATATATATACCTATATGTGTGTGTGTGTGTGTTTGTATATGTATGCACACATATAGAAAACTTCTCTATATTCATGTAGCTGCAATCCTGCCCTCATCACCTCTCACCTAGCTTTAACAATATACCTTCTATTTGTTCTCCTTGCCTTAAATCTCTTCAAACTAGTCTGTCTAATTTTGAAAGTAAGTATGTTTCAAAGAGTAAAGCCCAATGGTAAATCTTGTCTTTAAATGTATATTTGAAACCCGGTCCATTTGAAGCTCTTTACAATTATGCCCTTCCCATGTGGGCTTCTTATGCACTATTCTCCTCCACACAGTCTGTGGTTTAATCATTCTGAAAGTCTTATTGCTCTTGACACAAAATGTTCCTTCTCCCATCTTTGTGACTTTGTATTGGCTCTTCTTGGTCTTCATTT
Organism: Macrotis lagotis; assembly: GCF_037893015.1. Taxonomy (NCBI): domain Eukaryota; kingdom Metazoa; phylum Chordata; class Mammalia; order Peramelemorphia; family Peramelidae; genus Macrotis; species Macrotis lagotis. The sequence goes on along the minus strand of NC_133664.1, from coordinate 161,947,737 downwards.
CTACCTCTTAAAAATGCTCTGTACCAGTTCCCTTAATAGTTTTTTTTCAGTGCCTCATCATTTCAAAAACAATATTTGTACTTGTTTAATGATCAGTCTTATACATTGAAACAATGATAATAACTAAAATAAGAGATATTTGCTAGTTTTACAAGTAGATAATTGTTAGTCATGAAGACTAAATTTAAATGTCACCTTCTTTGGTTCCCAGTTAACAGTCCTTTCCCTCCTTAAATTCCTTAAATTTATTAAATATATATATATATATATATATATATATATATATATCCACACATATATGTTCATATCACCTATCCTTGAAGTCAGAAGTTGATTTTACTTTATCTTTTTTATCCTTAGCACAGATACAGGACCTGACACCTATTAAGTTTATGAAATGGGTATTGGTTGTTTTATTTTTAACATTCTTGTATTCACTATCAGATGTAGTTTGTAGCACTTTACAGGCAACCTCTTAATTTTCAACTTTAGTTATAGTTCAAACCTGAAAGCAGTGAAAAATTCAAGAGAAATATTTGTAATTCAGCAAAAGAATTTTGAAAGAGATGTTTTGAAATTTTAGTCTTAGAGCAACAGACATCTTCCTGGTATTTGCAAATCTCAGGTTAAAAAAGACAAAAGAGCTGCTGAATTCCTTTGACTAGAGGTTTTAATGTTATCAAGAAGCATTTTGACTAGAGAGAAAATCAAATCATATCAGCTATAATGAATATCGACCTTTTTATTGTCACAGTGCATTCATTATCTTCAAAAGGTCAATTACAAAGGCACTTATTCATTCTGAAAGTTGTTAAATGAGCATGAGTCTCTGCATATGAGATGTGAGTTAGCAGTTCACTTGTTGGTTTATTTATCACTATGGATCTTTGTTAATGTTGCTTTTAGATACAAAAGATTATTTTAAAGTTGTGCATTAACTTATTTTATAATAAAGTTTAATGATTAAATGTCTGATTTCCTTCCACCAATCCCTCCTCCCAGTTTAAACCATTGAATAATGCATCAGTTTAGTTAGAGCTCTCTATAGTGACCACCATGGTGGAGATTAAAGATCAGATGAATATTGAAGTGAGAATAAAAGATCTCTCAAGAATGGTTAAGGTCAGTTTTGGTCAAGAATGAGGCATAATAAGGGTGATCAGAAGCAAATGACACTCCCTTGCCTTTGCTCAATCTATCCATTAGTAAGCATGAGGCTTTTTACTGGAATTGATTTTTAACTGTTGGTTCCAAAAATAATCATGGAATGAAGAATTTCACATACCTGTGTGGCTCAAAGGATTCTGTTAAAAATAAATCATAGAATGCTGGTGGAGGATGGGGAATTGGAGACTATCCTGTCTAGTCTGTTCATTTGACAGTTGAAGAAAAAGGTCTAGGAAAGGAAAAATATTTGCCCAAGGCCACATAGTTACTTAATTTCCATGATCTCCTGATTCCCCATCTTTTAAGTACTCTATCCATCAGTCTCAAGAAAAAAAAAATGTCTTGCTTCCTGCCTACTCTATATCTATTGCCTTAAGAGATTTTTCTTCCAGGTATGTCACCATTTCATAAACGATTTCATAAACAATAACAATTGTCTTTAATGATTGCTCAGTCTTTATACATTGAGGCAATAAGCAATGACAACCATTAAAATAAGAGACAATTGCTAATTTAACAAACAGAGAAATTCATTTTGTATATGAAAGAAAACATAAATGAAAATTACTTAAAGTATCAAACTGCTCTGTCATTACCAGGTGGAACATAAAGGCATTTTTTAAAATTATAAAAAGTTAAATTACAAATCTAAGACATTTTCAAAACTAATTTCTGTTATTCATTGTTTCAGAGCTGCGGGAAACCAAGACTTCAGAATATTACAGTCTTTCCCACAATCCATTAGACTATAGGATATTATTAATGGATGAAGATCAGGACCGGATATATGTGGGCAGCAAAGATCATATTCTGTCTTTGAATATCAATAATATAAGCCAAGACCCTCTGAGTGTAAGTTCAAAAATGTTTTCAAAATTCACAGTTGTCTCACAATATGTTTTTCTGTTGTTGTAAACAGAAAGAAAAAGAGAAAGAAACGTGTATTTCACAAGAACAGAAGAACACTGAAAAAATATGCTCAGTGAAAAATATGGGTTTAGTTCATGTGGGATATAAGTTGAATAATGCCATAATTCCAGTTTCTCTCATTTAACTACAGGTAGCAATACTTTGTGATCTAAAATATGGAAAAAATGAAATTTTCTTTGACCAATGCAATGGATTGAATGGAGCTGAGGAAATGGGTAGAAATGCAAAATAAAAAGAAAAAAAAGACATTTTCACACATATAAATTTGACACCTGGGAGGTCACTTTGTATTTTAAAGTTATTTTTCCATTTTTAATTTGTCTTTCAACTTTTAGTACAGCATAGAAACATGTTGCAAGAACTTTAAATATCAGAATTTATCCTAGAGTTAAGAAATGATATTGGATATTGGATTTTATTAAGTTAGAGGAGGAACAAGGTCAGACCTAGGTTTTAGGGGGGAAAATCACTTTAATTGATATGCAAAGGATGAACTGGAATGGAAAGAGAAGGGAAGATATATATATATATGTATATATACATATAAAATACATATTACTCACATATATATGATGTAATTAAATAAAAGAATTGCAGAGAAATTGCATGATTATGAGTGATGGCAGTGTGTGACTATACCTTTTATATTCCTACTCCTTATTATGGAGTAGATCATGGAAGGGGGGCTAGTTTGAAGAATTTGGAAATAAGGATATTTTAGGGAATAAATTTCAACATATATATTGAGATCCTAGATTATCAAGTTGGAATTGGGGGTGGACAAGAGAGATCTTGAATCAGATGGTGAATTCTTTGAGAAACAAAGGAGATAATGGTGATACTAATGGAAATTCTAATGGTGATGCTAATGGAAAGTTCCCTAAATGTATATTATTACCTTTTAAACAGAGACAGCTGGATGATGCAGTAGATAAAGCTCTATAATTAAAATTAGACCAGAATTCAAGTCAAATACTGCCTGAGACCCAGTAGCTTTGTAAATTAGAAAGTCATAATTAATCTAAACTTTTTGATTTTATGTTAAAGTAGGATGTTCTTTTTTGGGTATGAATTATTCCAGCCTCTATTCCATAATCATATTCTTATATTTAGGAATGAATATTATGTAATTCTTAGATGGTATGAATACTTTTGATATTGTCTGTCTCTAAGTGATTACTGACAGGAGAATTTATCCAAATAAAAAGAATAAAAATGTCCTTTAAAATTCCCTTATAGAATTTTGTTAGAAAGAGATTATGATAATAACATCCTTTGGGAAAAATCACTCCTATAATGGAAAAATTATAGAAATGATCAGAAGAGTCATATGAATGTATTTTGAAAGCACCCTTACTAGTAATATTTAAATGAAGATAATGTATTTTTTCTATATGGTACTTATATTATGAGGTCACTAAGTGACTCAAGCCTGAATCAGGAAGACTTAAGTTCAAATCTGACCTCACATACTTACTAACTATGGGACTCTAGGCAAGTTCCTTAACTCTATTTTCCTCAGTTTCTTCAGCTGGAAAATGAGCTGGAAAAAGAAATGGTAAACCACTCCAGTATCTTTGCCAAGAAAACTCCACATGGGGTCATGAAGAGTTGAATATGACTGAAATGACTGAACAAAAAACATCAGCAACAAAAACTTATATGACCTTTCTCTTTCCAAACAGATTTTCTGGCCAGCATCTGCAAATAAAGTTGAAGAGTGCAAAATGGCTGGCAAAGACCCCACAGTGAGTGTTTTTTGTTGTTGTTTTCAAAGATGTTTTTCAAGCATGCATCTTGTATCAGAGTATCCTGAGTGCAGACAAAGGATATGACTGTTTTAATTGATTTTTTGAACTTATAACAAATATAGAAATTCAGTGAGTTTAGAATTTGTATGTTTTCTGCAACTTCAGATCTCCTATGGGTAAAAAAAAATGTGCTTGGGTGATTTTTAGTGATGAATTTGATAGTTATGCTTTTTTCACTAATATATCTAAGAGGATACTCTGCCGTCTCTTCAAGTAAGGATAAAGCAAGTACCTGGAATAAATTTTATGTGGAATTTTTTTAAAAATTGCATAAAGGTAATGATAAGACTGCCCATTCCTGAGGCATACTGCTTCAAGAAATAAAGGCTTTTTATTAATATTTTATTTTTTTAATTTAAGGCTTGATGACATCAACACTTGATGTCATTTAAATGAACATGCCTCCTCCTGTCTATATGTACTCAATATATATTACTTGAAAAAATATTGTAGCCAGGAGCAATTCATCCTAAGATTTTCAATAATGGGAAAGGTAATAACAATATTATTTTACTTTGCCATTGCCAATAAAAGAGGTTAAATGAATTGTTGAAGCTCCTGCAGAACGTTTAGTTGTTTATGATGTTAAAATTCATGCAATATTGTTTCATTATAGAAATGAACTGCTAAGTTACTTATGAACTACAACATATATCCAGTTTTATCAATTTCATCCAAGTGATGAATGGTAATATGATTGTGTTCAATGTAGGTTTGTGCCTAGAAATGTCTAATACATTGACAAGTGTATATATCTTAGGAGCCAGGATGTAGATGTAGAAAACATGAAAAGAAATAGTCTAGAGAAGAAGCAAAACAAAAAGAGCTGAATCTCAATTTGTCAAGTTTTGGCCTTATATTCAGTATTGCACTGAAGGGTACTTTGTATGGTTAAATAAACTAATCCTTATTTAAGAAGTTCCTTAGGACTGTGCATTGAAAATGTAACAGAGCTTTCCAGAGATGGATTACTATTTACTTTTGAAGAAAGGTAGCAACATACTGTGACTCATCAAAGAAGCTCAGAGGAATGACAAGGAGATGTTTCAATGTCCACCGGTATAAGAGATATTTCAAACAATTTGAATTCTATCTATAGATGATGAATAGCCATAGAAGGGGACTTAGCTCTGAGCACAGAGTGGAGCTGAAATGGACTGCAGCCAGTGAGGATCAAAATCATTTTGTGAGTCACACTGTGTAGTTAAATTATTCTAAGCCATGATCAAGAAACAAAGTTAAATCTCATTAAATGGATCCTTCTCCTGGAAGTTGCCCTGTGAAGAGGGGGGAACACGTTACATAAACAAATGAGAAAGAGTTTAGAAGTTGTTTGTTTTCTCTTCCCCAGAAGAATGCATCAAGAGTTTGATGAGAGGAGAATAAAGTTCAGACATGTAGGGGAAATAATGGGGGAAAAATCAGTCTGTATAATTAGTACATATATAAAATTACAGCCTAATAATTAAGATAGTGTATATGTGCATACATATATTCCAATTAATGCTTCTCACTATGTAATTGAGTTTTACTGAACCATTTGACTTAAAAATACTTTGTAGTTCAGTAATGCTATAAATTATAGTATTTGATTATCCTTTGTACAAAAAGCTTTAGTTAATACAGTCACAGAAGAAAAATCAAAGAATTCACTGATGACCTAAATTTCCTTGTAGATTGTAGTCCTGGAAATTTCCCACTGATTTTCCACATTCTCTTGAACAATTGATTTTGTATCATGGGATCATAGAACTGAGCTGAAAGAGATTTTCAAAATCATCAAATCTCTAACATACCCTTTATAGGTGAAGAAACTGTCCAAAGAAACCTATTTTGTGTCCTTGCCTGAGGGCACTTAGTTAGTGGTAGAGTTTTATGTCTCTTTCAAGGCTTTTTCTCCTTTCTCTGGCTTCTTTCCCTTGTTACTTATCTTGCTTGGTTGAAAAGAATTTTTTCCTATCAGTCTTTGAGATTTTTATTTTGGCCTTTGCCCTTCATACACATTATCTCCTATCATATTTCTATGTAAGCATTTCTCATTAATCTACTTATATATTTCTTGAATATGCAGAGAATTTTTAATTGTTGACAGGATATTGAAAATATTGCCTGTTGCCTGTGGAATGGAATTACATTTTCGCAGTATTTCTTTATAAAAGAAACTAAATCATTTAACATAACATGATCCACTAAGAGATAGTTTATAGTGTTTATTTGAAAATGTTTTTAAGAAGAAATTATTTGATTTTTTTTACTCTGATCTGTAATTTTGTTGTTAGATGGGGATCCCAATGAGGAAACTAATTCATTCATTGTGGGTTGGCACCTGCTTTGAAATCTCAGAGTCTTAAAGAGTTGCCTGCAGTCTTGAAAAGGCCAATCTTGACTTGACCAGTCTATGTCATAGGTTGGTCTTCTACCTGATTTTTGAGGTTGGCTCTCTATCCACTATCCCTTCTTGTCCCCAGTTAAAAAACTCCTTGATAACTGCAAAGTAAATTAGCAATTTACATATATATATATATATATATATATATATATATATATATATATACTTTTCAAATGAAAATATCATTTTAAAAGTATTAATACACTTTCTTGTAATACCTAAAATTATATCTTCTTTGTGCCCTGTTTTTAGTCTTTTTGTCTTTTTTTCTTCATTGAATATAATAGCCATGATTTTCATGTTTTATTAGCTTTTATACAAAGCTGAAAGGTGACAAAACTTTAACACAGTATCTGGTATAATGCACTGAGAAGACAGACTCCTTGATATAAAAAAGGGTTTTCCTAATCCATTAGATACAAACATCAATTAAAATACTGATAAAATGTCATTTATTAGATCATAATAGTGTATACTTTAAAACCTAAGTCATAGCAAATAAGGAATCCTTATAGTCTTATAGATAAGAAGTCATGTGGGAAATTGGGTTGTGATGGCAGATATTTATTTCTCTTCCCCATATATAATAACCTTTGCTAGCATAATATTATTCTTTCTCTCTCCAACTCCTTATTATTTACATCCCCATGCTTTATGTGATTCTCCATATAATTTTATATAGAAATTATGTTTTTGAGCTAAAAGCAGTACAGCAAGTTTTCAGATACAAACCCAAGGAAATAGGGTTTAATGAATGTGCTATAAATAACCAACATTGACTAGTTTTGAATAAAATAAAAAGATCTCTCACATACCTATGTATAAATATATGGGCTTTTAAAGGTGACATTAATGAATGTGCTAAATAACCAATGTTGACTAGTTTTGAATAAAATAAAAATGCAGTTGTATATAACAAACTCCTAGTAGCAAAGAAATGAGTAGATAGGATACACAACTACCACTACAAGAGAAGAAAAAGAAAAGCTGCCAAATTTTTATTCATGTCTGTCTTTAATAAACAGAACTACAAGCTATATTATGATCAAGATACTAGTCATTAAGACAGTGTCTCTAGTTTCACACAGACATAATATCACTCTTTACTGAATTTATTAATTATATAGAATGTGTTTTTCTACACCCATGGTGAGCTAACCCTATATTATTGGTAAGGTGTTTTCTTTAGTAATAACTTAATTAAAAGGACTTCATTACTTCCCCTGACAATTAACTCTTAAATTGAACAAGAAATATCAATTGCTAAAAGGCTATGCCTTTACAATGAACAAATAGCAACTTAAATGTATTATTTGCTAGCTCTCAAAACTATTTAGTGATTAAAGAAGAATTACAAACAAAGGAAATAACTTTCAGGTCACTTTTGTTGAATTCTCTCAGGTTTCATTAGATATGTATTGCCAAATATTTAGTTATGATTATAGGATTCAGAAATGGAAAATACTTTTGAGATTATTTCACCCAAACCTTTATTTTCAGATGAGAAAATTAACGCTGAGAGATATTAAGTGATTTTTTTTCTTTAGGCTGCAGTAGTCAAGTCAGGTTTCAAACACAGATTCAGTTAGATCAAATTTAAATGGTCTTCTAACCATATCAGGTTTTGTTTTTCTTTTTGTATTATTTCCTTTCCTTACTAATCTAAAATAAAGTTGAAATTTGATTCACCAATCTGGCATGTGTCTAAAAAGTTAAAATTTCAAAATTACTCATTTGGAATAATTTCTTTTGTTTTTTGAGATTTACTGACTCTGGAATTGGGCAACCTATAATCCATTCCTTCCTCTGTTACTTCTTATGGATCTTGTAGGTTGCGAATAATGCAATATCCCTGCCTTACAAGTTCCTCACGTATAAAATGAAGGTGTATGAAGAGATGACTTTTAAAGACATTTTCAGTTCTAAGTTTATGAGCATTATGATATTTTGATATATCAATACATTTAGACCCTTGTTTGTATTCAGGTCTGAATCATTGTGACATCATTTGGGTTTTCTTGGTTTTACTTTTCATATATTTATTTTATTTGCTGGAGTGGTTTGCCTTTTCCTTCTCCAGTTCATTTTACTGATGAATTAACTGAGGCAACCAGGGTTAAGTGACTTATCATGGCCATACAGTTAGTGTCTGAGATCAAATTCGAACTCAGGAAGTTAAGTCTTCATGACTCTATGTCCAGTACTTTGACCACTGCACACCACCTGGCTGCCATTTAGGGCCTCAGGAGACTATTATTCAGAACTATGATGCTTTGTTCCTTGACAAATGCTTAGTAGGTGTTCTTTAGATTCATACTCTCTCTGTGTAACTGTTACAACCCAAAATAATCTTTTTTTTCTAGCAAAATTGCTTTGTAACTGTTTTAATGACTAGTATCTGGATCATAATATACCTTGTAGTTCTGATTATTGAAGACAGACATGAATACAAATTTGGCCACTCTTCTTTTTCTTTTCTTGTAGTGGTAGTTGTGGAGCCTATCTCTTCATTTCTTTGCTACTAGGAGTTTGGTATATACAACTGTATTTAGAGTAGATAAAGAATGACTGAAAGATAAAAAGAACCAGATTTTGACTCAACATGAGGAAAATAGTCTTAATAATTAGAATTATTCTAAAGGAAAATGTATTATTGTTGTAAAGAGTGAGCTCCCCATCTGTGAAGTTCTTTATGTGAAAAGAGGATAGTCATTTGTTATCCATGATTTTTAGGACCTCTGTTCTGATGGACTAATTGAGCTCTACCATCTTTTTTTTCTTTTTTTAAAAATATTTTATTTATTTTGAGTTTTACAATTTTTCCCCCTAATCTTTCTTCCCTCCCCTCACCCCCCACAGAAGGCAATTTGCCGGTTTTTACATTGTTTCCATGGTATACATTGATCCAAATTGAATGTGATGAAAGAGAAAAATCATATCCTTAAGGAAGAAACATAAAGTATAAGAGATAGCAAGATCAGACAATAAGATATTAGTTTTCTTTTTCTAAATTAAAGATAATAGTCCTTGGTCTTTGTTCAAACTCCACAGTTCTTTATCTGGATACAGATGGTATTCTCTATTGCAGACAGCCCCAAATAATCCCTGATTATTGCACTGATGGAATGAGCATGTCCATCAAGGTTGATCAACGCTCCCATGTTGCTGTTAGGATGTACAGTGTTTTTCTGGTTCTGCTCATCTCATTCAGCATCAGTTCATGCAAATCCCTCCAGGCTTCCCTGAATTCCCATCCCTCTACCATTTTTTTTCAAACTGCATGCATACTGCTTAGACATTATAGATCAACAATGTCATTTCAGTATAAAATATTGTAAACTTTAAAGTCCAATATATTTGAATGCTTTAAATCTCTACATAAAAATTAAATAGAATAATTTTAAGTGCACAGTTCAGAGAGAATCATCACTTTTTTGTTTATTTTTGTTTTTGCAAGACAAGTGACTTGCCCAAGATCACACAGTTAGGTAATTATTAAGTTGTGATATTAGATTTGAACTCAGATCCTCCTGACTCCAGGGCCAGTGTTCTATTCACTGCACAACCTAGCTGCCCCTAGAATCAACACTCTTAAGGACCATATTACTTATATTCAAATCAAATTGCTCTAATAATACCTTGGTCATTCTAATCCAATGAAGTGGTACTTCAAGGGAACTTCACAAAAGTATTGCACTAAACATTCATGGCAATGTAATAGGTCTTTAAAAAGAAAGCTAAGTGATTTAACTAGAGACATTGAAGCATGGAGTGGGAGGCAAAGGCAACAATAAAAGGACTTTAGGGCCAACATTTAGGGACAGCTGGGTGGTACAGTTGATAAAGTGTAAGACCCTAGAGTCAGAAAGACTCATCTTTCTAAGTTCAAATCTGGCTTCAGACACTTTCTAGCAATGTGACCCTGGGCAAGTCACTTAACCCTGTATACCTTAGTTTTTACATCTGTATAATGAATTGGAGAAGGAAAAGACAACCTCTATCAGTATATTTGCCAAGAAAACCCAAGTTGGGGTCACAAAGAGTTGGATATGCCTGACAATGACTACTATCAACAAAAGGGCAATACTTGTCCCTCAGGTTATGGTAAGGGCTAAGACCTACCACTGTTTGACTTCAGTTTTTGTGACATTGCCATGAATTTTTTTTCCAATTTTCCCTTTGTTCTGATAAATAGCAATCATGATTCTGTAATTATTCAAGTCATTGAAACTTCTAAAGAATAAAAAAAGGGTTTGTGTTTTACTAATAATTTTGACTTCACATGTGATGTCACAACTAGGGTTGCCCCAAAGTTATAGCATGGTTCATAGAATATTATAACATGGAGGGTTCCAGAAATGGGATAATTATATTTAGGGAAAAAGGAGCATGTCTAGAGCAGAGATTACTAAATACAAGTATAGGTGATTTCGACGCACATACCTCTCAAAAAAGAATTTTTTAAAAAATTAGCATACTAGGTGAAGGACAATTATAGTAAGAGAGTAAAAATGGCAAAATTTCAGATAAATTAGATGAAACAACAATCTATAATTCAAAATCATTTGTATTAGAATTACTGATTTGAATATATATTAGGAGCTAGTTTCAGCACAAAGTTCTATTGGAGACATTCACTGAAGCTTTCATTTTTGATAAATTAAATTGTATTTCAACAATTTATTCACAAAAATAATTTTGAGGGACCACATAGAGACTGAAAATGAAAGTATAGTATATTTGATTAGAATGATAAATTTAATTAAATCAAAACAGTTAGAACTAAATTTAGTCCAGTGATGTTTGCCCATCGTAAATAAAAGAACAAAGCATGGTGCACAAGAATTCGAGTAAAAGGTTTTATTGAAATATCCATCAATATATAAAACAAACATATGTTGGCTCTAAACTGAAGAAAGAACTTGATTTGTTGCCCACTGTAGTTTCCATTTGGGATGATCAAATAGATGTTAACATTTTTGGTCAGACTTTAAGATAAGCACCACTTTAAGAAGTTACACATTGGCCAGACAGAAAGTCTGTTTTGCACAGCTTAGCACTTAATTATATACTTTATTTTCTGCTTCATTACTGTTTTATGTTTTATCAGCCCAACTGCACTGTAAGTTACTTTGGGGCTGATACCATTTTCAGCTTAGTCTTCTTAACCACAAAGGTAGAACTAAGACCAATGAATGGAATCTTTAGGAAGACTAATTTCTACTTAAAATAAGAAGTAATTTGTCTTTCATAATTTGCCTTTACATATTATATTCTGTAACCAAATTCTCAGTAGCACTCCCTATTTAAGACACTTATCTCACACAGTATAATGTAATATAGAGAATTTGGCAAAAGAAGGTCTGACTCTGCTCCCATGTGGCTCTCTGAGTTTGTGGAGACCATGTCATCACTTTGATCTTCAGTCTTCTATAAAAATAAATGATTGGAAAAAAGTGATTATTAATGGATATTTTATCCCATCTACTGCTTCTAATTAATAATAATAATTGTAAGAAATGCTGAAATTTATGTAGCATTTTAAGTTTTGCAAAACAGAATAGATAGTGCAAAGAAATTTGACTTCAGAATCAGAAAAATATGGGTTCTAATTCTGTCTCTGGCACATACAGAGAATGTATTTAGACTACTCAGTTATCATCTCAGTGCAACTATTTGAGATTATAAATGAAAAGGAAGACTTCAGCCTATACTGGTAGATGCATCTTTCTCATATCAGAATTTCCTTGGTCTATGAAATTGCAGTTCCAGTTCTATTCTCTTCCTTTAAACTTTATAGAGCATTTTTTTTGCTGAAATATCAACTTCTACTATGTCTGTAGCTCAATTACTTTCCCCTACCTTAATTCTTTGCATTTATTAATCATATTGCATATATTAATTATAGATTTGTATCTACTTATAGAAGTAGGAGGGTGTGAGTGTCTTGGAGTCAGCCAGATTACTTCAATGAATAGAGTGCTGAGCTTGGATTCAAGAAAACCTGAATTCAAATGGTTTTAAAGACCCTGGGCAAGTCATTTAATCTCTTCTTGCCTCAATCCTTTGGAGGAAGAATTGACAAACCACTCCAATATCTTTTCCAAGAAAAAAAAAATTTGGTCCATGGGGTTATGAAGAGCTGGAAATGGCTAAATGGCTAAACAAAATCTACTTCTATATGGACATTTTGCATTTTCTGATTCTAATATAAATTCTGAAAGGACTGGGACCAACTAATTTTGCCATTGTGTTCTATCTAACATAAAACATGAAAGGTGTAGAGCAAGATTTTAATTAAAATTTGTCAATTCATTGATTTTTATAGCATTTTCTGTGACTGGAATGCAAGAATCTCTGCATGAACCTATTGAAATAATGTTTATCCATTAAGTTTGGCAAATCGGATGCCACCAGCACTCTGCAATTTTCTCTTATCTACCCAATTGGTTCAGTCTCTATTGCCTCTGAATTCTTATAGCTCTTTGTTTCTCATTCATTCATATAATAATCTGGGTGAGATTTTTTTGTTTAATTTTTTTATATGACAATGACAACTACCCATGACAATCATTAGATTTATTATAGCTCATGGAATATCAGTTTAGGGCTGAGTATGTAGTTCTTGATATTCAGTTATTTTTCAGTCTTGTCTGCTTCTTCATGGAGTTTTCTTGGCAAAGATACTAGAACTTGCCATCATTCCCTTCTCCAGGTTATTTAATATTTAAGGAAACTGAGACCAATAAGGGACTTGCCCAGGGCCATACAAGTCAGTGAGCTAGACTTGAACTCAAAAAGATGAATCTTCCTGATTCCAGGCCTGATACTGTCCACTGTCCCATCTAGCTTTCAAACATTAGTAGATCTTCAAATAAAACTTTTAAAACCTATTAGTTTTGTTACTATTCATCTAAGATATGAATTAAAGATAGATGTGACTTAAATACACCTCTCAAGAAGTTTATAATTTAGAAGCAATTGCAGGCTAATGAGATAAATGCAAAAGTACTAAATTTCCAGTAGTGTATGGAAATTGTGCATAAGTGGATTTTGATAAGGAAAGATTCTCTAGCAGTTAACATGCTAAAGTGACATAGATTCCCTCCCAGTAGAGTGAGATTGCTCTCTCATTTGAGAGTTTTAGGGGAAACTAGATTACCATTAATTATCAAGGGTATAAAAGGGGTTTTTAGCTTAGTAATCATTAGACTAAATGATATTCAATGCATGCATCTACAATATTTTGTAATTATGAAAGTTTCAAGTAAAGTACTATGATAAATTTGAGAAGTGGGGAGGGAAAGATTTTCACCTGAGGAGGGAAAGACTTCATGAAGATTATAGTATCTAATTTAGTCCTTAAAGAGAAGGAGGAACTTAAAATATGAGCATAGGATCCTTCTTTCTCAAAGCAGACAATGACATAAGGGAAATGATGTCATGGCAAGCACGTGAATTGGATTTAAGTGGGTTGATGCTGTGCTAAGGCACCAGTCTCACTTTCTCCTCCAGAGTCATCTGAATCCAGTGGCCAGATATGAATCAGGGCAACTGGAGATGGCCCTGAATGTGAGGCAATCAGGGTTAAGTGACTTGTCCAGGGTCATACTAGTTAATGTCAATTGTCTGAGGTCAGATTCAAACTCTGGTCCTCCTGATGCCAAGGCCAGTGCTCTATCCACTGCGCCACCTGGTTGCCTTGACATGGGAGAGTGATATAACTAAAGAGATATAGAAAGTATTCCAGTTAATCTGAAAAATAGACTATTCTAAGGGAAGATAAGTGAAAAATGTCTGGTAAAGCAAATTGCATCTCTAATATTGGAAGGCCTTGAACAAAAGGATAAGATGTTTATATTTTATTAGGTATAGGAGCACAATTGACAATTATTGAGAAATGACAAGATCAAAGAATGCATACTTGGGAAGTATGTTACCCTGATGTTATTGTGAGAGAGAGAAAAAAAGGATTTGAAAAGGATTTTTTTTTTTTTTTTTGCTGAAACACCAGATATCAAACCTTTAGAAATTCTTGGGACAGCTAGGTGGCGCAGTGGATAAAGCAGTCAGGAGTACCTGGGTTCAAATCTGGTCTCAGACACTTAATAATTACCTAGCTGTGTGGCCTTGGGTGAGCTACTTAAGCCCATTGCCTTGCAAAAAATCTAAAAAAACAAACAAACATTTATGGGGCGGCTAGGTGGCGCAGTGGAGAAAGCACCGGTCCTGGAGTCAGGAGTACCTGGGTTCAAATCCGGTCTCAGACACTTAATAATTACCTAGCTGTGTGGCCTTGGGCAAGCCACTTAACCCCATTTGCCTTGCAAAAACTTTAAAAAAAAGAAAAAAAAAGAAATTCTTGCAGTAATCTGAGTGAAAAGAGAAACATTAATTCATGAATGATTCCAATAGTGAATGAAATAAGATTCTGAGAGATTTTGCAAATATAGAATCAAATATGATATGGCAATACTTGTATGGATAGATAGTGATAGAAGAATCAAAAGAATATTTTTGAAGATAAGTGATTGGGAGGATGGATGTACCATGATCAAAATGTAGAAGTTGATGTTGGGGAGCGTATCAAGGTATAGTGATTTCTAGAAAACAGAAATAATAAAATGGAATTTGGGGAGAGGAAAATTTTCGAGCAGTGTATATGGAGTAGATAACTGAAGCCATAAGTACATTGACAGAAAACTGCATACTCCCTGAAATTTCATGAGCTTATGATATGAGAACTTTCAGTAATGATATAGGCTGTTGCTACTGTGAGTTTTATTTTAATTCAAATAAGGTGGTATTTTGAATTCAGACTTTCAGGGAGTTAGCTAAATATTCTAAAATTATAACAATATCTAACAAGACACAGAAGCATAGAAGACTATTATTTGACATCTGTTACCTCCTTCCCATGGCCATCTAGAAGATAAGAAGTCTTTCCCCCCCATAATAAATAATAATTAGATGAATTATTGAGACAACACTGATCAACATAAAATAGTAATAAGGGACCAGGAGCACATATGGTAATTTTAAAATAAAAGCACCTTAAAAAAATTGTGATACATAGTGGACACAGTATCAGAAAGAACATAATATAGATTGACTTAAGAAGATATTTGCAGGAAAAGTTATTTACAAAAATTTAGTAGTCAAACATCAGATCCCTCTACTATCAGAAACTAGTAAAATTCTTGATACCTTTCTCAGCTTATTCAAGAAGCCTTGTATACAATTTTTTCACATGAAAGAAGCAGCTCTTGGGCATGAAATCTTAGTCACCCTTTCTCATTCACAATTACAAAATAATTCTCTGATTTATTTCTTTTTACCACCAATGGTGTAAAATGGTTAACAAGTGATTTCTTATTCAAAGTTAATTTGTCTACAGAGCCTTAGGCAAAATAGCCATAACTTGCATAATAGGAGCAGATTGATTTCCTGGTTTATGGGAAAATATACACAGAATATATACAGAATCCTAGACTGAACTTGAAGGTGAAAAAAATAAACAGTTGGACCTTACTGCCCACAATTATTCCTAATATATACATATTTTATATACACACCAGGCTTGAATATATACTTCCTTCTGAGAAACAAAATACTATATACAGTTATATAATCACATTTTAGCTATCTTTATAAACAGGTGTCAGAATAAAGTGCCTTGAAATATTGAACATAAATGTAAAGTCTTAAAATATAAATAAAACAATCTGTCTGTTGAACTAGCTTTAATTCCTTTGATTACAAAGTTTGTGATTGATCACTTGATAATAAAAATCTAGAAAAGAAACATCCGTGTGAGATCATTTTGCAGAAAGAAAAATCACTAATTACTGCCAGGAATGACTCATTAAATGATCAAGAAGAAATGATGGATGGTTTGCCTTGAGTGAGTTATGGAGAAGATATAGTGGGATGGAGGAATAACCTATTAGAATTTTTTGCCTAAGGAAACCTCGGTGTAATTTATTTAAGAGATATTCCTTAAGTAGGAAGTATTTTAGAAAAATATAGATAAATATCACACATCATGGGAATATGTGTGTGGGGTATGATCTGAACTGATGAAGTCAGGATGCATATCAGTAACCTCAAAATTTATCTAAGCATTAAAAAATGGTAGTTATTAAATGCCACTATGTACCAAATACCAAGAAATAGAAAAAGGGAGATTGCCTCTGCTCCCAAAGAAGTCATACTTTAATAGGAGGGCACAACACATTAAAGAAAATTCACCTGTAGGGTGAATGGATATGCTGAAACTCCAAAGGATTGATAGTAACAAAGATAACAAGACTCTAAGGTCCTTAGTTTATACAGTTAAATCAGATGATAGTGGCCAGGATCTTTAGGGCCGAGAGGTGAGACATATGGTATGCCCAGAAAGACCTTAGGAAGCAGGAGCTAAACCAATGGCTGGCCTGGTTCATCTCACAGGAAATAATATAGCTTGTGTATCCCATCATAATTCAAGATATGTGAGCAGTCAAGTAGTCTAGAAAGGTTTGGGAGGCTGGAGAGGGCTTGGCGGGGGGGGCAAGGAAGAAGCGGGGGGCTCTTAGTGGTGGTAGAACTTAAGTCCTTGACTCTCCAGACAGCATCTAGGATGCCTTTCCTAATCCTGCTAGAAGAAAGGTACAAAGAAGTAAATGATTTTCTCAAGGTTATAAGATATATTAAGTGGCAGAAATGGAATTTGAATCCTGTTCTTAGTCCTTGTTCTTTCCTTGATGCCATACTTTATCGGAAGGGTAGATTTTTTAAAACCATTCTTTGTGTGTAGAAGAACTGTTAATAGTGCATACTAAATGATAATTCATAGACTCTTAATTATCCAACATAAAATTTAGAGCTTCTTGTTTTTGGTTGGTGGGGGAAGCAGGAGAGTTACTATAATATTATGATGTTTTCTCACTGTGAAATGCTATTTGAAAATCTTGGGTTATCTCTTGATGTTACAAACACAATCCATAACGCAGAAGAAGTCAGAGGAAGAAAGGAGGAAGAGAGAGAGAAAAACACATACACACACACTTACTTTATTTATCCTTGCAGCACGGCTGTGGAAACTTTGTGCGTGTGATACAGGCCTTTAACCGTACTCATCTCTATGTCTGTGGGAGTGGTGCCTTCAGTCCAGTATGTACATATTTGAATAGAGGACGCAGATCAGAGGTAAGTACATAAGGTTTGATGATCTTCACTTTTTGTGATGATTTGTATTAGGTGAGTCCCATATATCTAAAATATTCATTTATTCTTTTATTTCACTCAGTGGATGGTATTTCTTTCAAATCTGCCTTTAATCTAGAAGAAAAACTATCTTAAAGACATTCTTTTTTAAAGGGAAAGAATAAAAGATAAAATAGTTTAATAACTTCATATTTGCTTTGGAACAGGAAAATATATTTTTCTTATACAGTTCAAATTTTATGGATGTTTTGCGGTGTCTTTAAGTTTTCAATATTCTAAAAGTATTTATCATTTCTTTGCCAAATCTGCTAAAAAATGAACTCCGTATCTTTGGGGAGTCTCTAAAGAATGCTAAAGATATTTAGCTTTTTAAAAAAAATCAGTTACATAACTATCAAGAAATGGACTTCATTTCAGATGGATTTCTTTTTTGAATGACTTATAACAATGAATGAAACATGACATATCATTAGGAATGTTAGGTAGTTCTTTTGAATTGAATTATTTAGAATGGTTGAACAAAATGAACCTTGCACATAATTTAACCTTGCTTGTAATGATTGCTCATGATATCCATAATACAGTTGTGCAATAAAAACCAACTAATTATAAAAGTGAAAATTTTGTAAACTATTTACTTAGTATGTTATTATTAATACTGTAAGTTGTCAAATTGTTTACCATCTATAATTACATTCATTATAAAACATAAACCCACTGAATGATCATGTTGGTCATAGAGCAGAGCCTTTAGGAATTACTTGCAGAATTACTCTAAAGATTATTTTCAAGAGTGATATTAGTTTCTATTATTTTTGAAAGATTATATAATGATGGCAGTCTTGTAAAGGATTAAGATTTCCAGTGATTTCCTGAATGTTTTTCATTTTTATTTAACTATATATTTTATAATGAATAACATTTCTCTCTCTTTTTCTACCAAGATTTTTAAATTTCTTCTATCTTTTTTTAAGGAATTCAAACACTTTCTTTTCAACATGAAAATGTGCTTTTAAGAAATATGACAAGAATATTTTAATTCTATCTCCATGGCCAAAATGTTTATTTTTTATGTGTTACTTTAGTTTAATGCCTAAAGTTTTAAGGTTTTGTGAAGTGCAAATAAATTTAAATTAAAAATCAAGATATGTGTGGCAAGAATATGATTGCATTGAATTTATTCATTGGAATAAAAACACTTGTAAGTGATCAACTTCATAAATCAGATTATGAAATTTGTTAAATATTATGCTGAGAGTTGTGCCTTCTCTAACTACAGGTTTAAATTTAAATATCAGAAATTAAATATTCAATAAAGATTTTCATTAAACATGCTAGTGGATTGCAAGTCATACAGTAAAATTGTTCTGAGTCCTTCCAAACCACTACAAGGCAGTCCTGTCATGTCTGTATATGTGGAGTTGGGAGAGATTCACATTTTGAATAGGCTAGGTGGGTACTTATTTGAGGTGTCTCTTAGATACAAATTACTTCATCTCTGTTTCATCAGAAGTCACTCCATTTTAGTTTCCTTTCTGACCTATGCCAAAGCATTCACTGCTTCTGATTTCACTCCACTTTTACCTACCACGCCCCCATACACACATACAATAACTAGATTTTGGCTGTTCCCTGAAGATTAAAAAATGTCGAAGTCATTGTGTGGCAGGGCATAATTGGAGCTGAAAGGAATTAACAAGGAGGGATATACACCAGTCACAGAATAATTTTTAAAAAGGGATAAAATATTATAAGGAGATCTTTGAAAGCAGCAAGGATTGCCTTTTGTTTTCATTTTCCAACATTTAGGACAGTGCTTTGCACACAGTAGACTTTTAATAAATGTGTATAGATTGATTGACTGATCTCTTTTTCTCAAATACAAAAGAATGATAGGAGCCATTGGCATTGTAGATAGGCATCAGAGTTGGAGACCTTCTCTACAGAAGAACCAGCAAATGCCTCAGCAACTGTTAGGAGAAGGGGGTATAGGAGGGTCTCTGAACTATCCTGTCAATTTCTTTGTAGTGCTGTCATCATCTGATGCTTTCTAATATGTTCCCTGAAGTACAATTCTTCTTGGCTTAGTTATATACTCCATTTTGCTATAGTGAAAAGTAATTTTATTTGGAATTACACAACTTGGGCTCCAATCCCATTTCTGAAATTTATTATCTGTTACTTTAAGCAAGTCTCTTGACCTCCTAAGGTTTTTATTTCACAGCCTCTGAAGAGTCCCTTCCAATAATAGATCTATCATCCTAAACTCTATTTTGCATCCCTCTACATCAAGTTAAATACAGGTCTTGCAGATAATCACAGTTCAGATCAATCTGAAAAAAAAATTGGATGAATGAATAAGGAAATTTGATATTTGTTATGATAAAAGTAAGCCAAACTAAAACAGTGGTCATTTATCACCCATGTTATTTCCTCCCACACATTAATACACTGTTGCATGTAAGAAGTTGAGATATTTATTTATTCATTCATTCATTCATTTATGGTTACTATGGCATTTGAATGTAATAAATATATTAACTTTAATTGTTGACCAATGTTTAAGATGATAAATCAATAAGATAATCCATAAGCATTTATTAAATTGTACATATGTTAAGCTGTGAACATAAAAATATGAGAATAAGATAAATTTATATACTTAAGGAATTTCAGTGTCTTAAGGCAAAACATTTGGTGGCAAAATGAAATTCCATCTCTTTTTTAATCTCTTTAAAAGACATTGTCTGCTGAACTATTAATACAAAGAATACACTTTGTGACCACAAGAACAATTTCCTTAATTTAACTCCATAGCCTACGTGTATGGTCATAGTTCATAATAATCTCTAACTTTCAAATAGCATTTCCTGATTCTTTTTTCATAATCACCATAATGTTTGCATCAGATTTGGATGCCATTAAGATAAGGAACTTTTCCTCTGAGATTAATTTAATTTTCACAGATGAACTTCTTAGAAGTCAAATATTCTAAGGATAATGGGTTGAGAAAATTAACTAGGAACATATAGATAACTATTCAATGATTATTTTTAATAATCTTCTTTTAAACTAAAGGAATGTCCCTCCTTTCCCCTAAATTCATAAAGTTACTTCTCTACATTAATCTTGCCCTTATTCTATCTTAAAGGAACAAGTCTTCATGATTGATTCTAAATGTGAATCTGGAAAAGGTCGCTGTTCTTTCAACCCCAATGTAAACACAGTGTCTGTTATGATCAGTAAGTATAAAAACAAAATGTGAAATGTTGTTGTGAATTAAGTGATTTAAAATTTAAAATCTGTACATTATCTCTATCTTAAATTTAAAACAAGTATTTGAAGAAGAAATAGACAATGACAAGGAAATGATCTTTGGAGAAATGTAGTAAAGATTTTAATTTTCCCTTTTCTAAAAGGTTCTATGATTAAAACCTGTCACTTTATGTTTTTACTTTCCTTAATTCTTACCATTCCCCAAATATCATTTACAATGTGTAGTCTGCTAGCATATCTAAGAATATTAAAATTTTTGTGGTGGGGGGGTTCCCTTTAATGGGAATACATTTATAACTTTTATAAGCCTTAGAGTTACCCACAATACATAAATAAATTTACTTATAACAAAAAAGTTATTATGTAAATTAGGAAAGATTGAACTCAGGTCTGCCATTTTGTCATTTGATCTACTCTGTTGCACTGACTTTCTTACAGTTTGTAATATCCTACAAATATGCATTTTGTATTTTTTCCTATTAAGTCTATCATTTCCCCCAGTTTAGTTATTCTGTTTAAACTTTACTTTCTTGAAAAGTCACTCATTAAAGAGACAGAAGGAAATTAAATCAGATAGCTATGTCTATATTGTCTTTGTATTGTCTGAAAAGTGCTGTATTAAGAACTAAGAGAGAAGTGACAAGAATATTTCCACTCCTAGAGACTTACTCTGTTACTTTTGTAATATATAGGTTCCTAGTCTTAGATTCCCTAGCATATCATGTTCATAGGTAAGTTAAAATGTCACTGGAAATGAAATTACTAACTGATAAGTAAGACATTATTACTTATCAATGTAATAATTAGAAGCTCTAAATAATTACAGCTCAGATCAATTTGACAAAAAAAAAACTGGATGAATGAATAAAGAAATTTGTTTGGTTTAAAATGATAATTGTAATGACAAAAGTAAGCCAAAACAAGAGTGGCCATTTATCACTCCTGTTATTCCCCCACCCACTCATACTCTGTTCTCTATAAGGAGTTGAGATATTTATTTATTTTTGGTTAATGGTATTTGAATGTCAGAAATACATTACTTTTATTTGTGGTAAATATTTAAGATAATAAATCAATAAGATAATCCATAAGCATTTATTAAATTGTACCATGTGTTAAGCAGTGAATATGAAAATATGAGAACAAGAAAAATTAGAAGCTCTAACGGTTTAATCATTAAAGTAATGAGATCATTCAGAAGTTATTTGAATATGCCAGTTATTTAGCAGGAGATTGAGACTAAAACTTGTTTCAGGACATTAAGTGAACTGTGTTTGTATATTGCTCCTTTCAGTTATATTCTGAATGAGAGAATTTTTATCTCTTTCCTAAAAGACTACCTGAAATAACTAATTTCACAATTGGTGCATCTATGAAGATACATTAAAATAAATAACTATTTTTCCCATGGGTGGAACTTTCTTAAAGTCAATTGTACATAGCACAATTAAAGTGCATTTTTGATGATCTCATAGTGAAGTAGCACTGGGATTGTTTGGGGCTTTGGTCTATGTAGACCTAGCCTCAGGTACAATATCTGGTGTATAGTAGGCATTTTAAGAATATTTGTTGAATTATTGAGCTTGGATATCAAAAGTATATGATCAAATTAACCATTTATGAAGCTACTGATATATGCCAAACACTATAGCACTGAGGATACAAAGGCAAAAAAAAAAACCCCACCCTCAAAGAATTTATATTGCATTGGAAGAAACAATATATGCTTAGATAAGAAAAAATTGCAAAGTTATATGAGAATGACACTAGTAACTGAGCAGAGTCAAAAGAGACCTAGAGAATATATGTGGGGAGGCCTATTAAAGAGAGTGAAGAGAAGGTAGCCTCTGCTGTGGAGATCAAGAAGAAAGAGGAATAGGTTTGGTCAGTTAAGAGATCATTGGTAAATTTTTATGAAGTATCAGTCAAACAATGAGGTTTGAAAATAGATTAAAAGAGTTGAGGGAGTCTTTGATTATAAAAGGTCAAATGGGGGATGGTAGTATCAACGTAATGCTTGTTAACAATGAGGTAGACCTAGACAAAATTGAGGGTAGCAGGAAATGAGCCAATATACAAAGAGAGAGATTAAAGATTAGAGTGAAAGAATTGTTGTGGTGGCAAGCTGCCAGAGGAGACAGAGGATGGGATCGAGGTTACAAGTAGAGGAATTCAGGGCTCACAGTGGCTATATCAGGACACAAGTTTAAGAACATGCCAAAATGTAACATAATAACTAACAGGATTTTCAGGCTTTGATGTTGTGAGTTATTTATTGCATACATAGAATTTCAGCACTTCATAGCATATTAACCGATCTGATGATAGATTAGATAGTTCAAATCTTTATACATAAATAAGGAAATTAAGGCCCCTATAGCTTAACTGATTTACACAAGGTAACACAATTAGTTTGTGACAGTCCTGAGCCTAGAACCAGATTTCCTGACTAATCTAGTATTTTTTCTAGTATGCTGCAAGGTCCTCTGCATTTTTGTACTGCAACATTGTTTTATAAGAAAGAAGAATATTATGAGTATTAAATGTAACAGTTGCTGGTACATAAAACCCTTTTTGAGGGTTAGAGTACTAAGTATACATTTAGGTATTATAGTCAGTATTATTTACAATAAAAGTATTTGTTATGATGGTATATGACAAGATGTCCCCTATGGATAAGAAAGGTAAGTTAGAATGTGTCACTTCACAATTTTTGAAACATTTAATCTGCAGTGGAAATATTTATATTTATATAACAGCTTTGTTCTTGAGGCTGGCTTTAGCTGGTCACAATGACGAAATTTAAAAAAGGAATTAGTATGCAGAGAACCTTGGATGGTACATTCATCGCTTGCAGTTTGCCTTCTGGTGATCAACACATATTTTTATGACAATATTCCCCCTTATCCTCAGTTGTAACAATTAGACTATGTAATAGTTTGTCATTTCCATCTATCTTCACTCCACTGTTTGGTAAACTCAGAAGAAGCCTATGACTTTAAAAGGGCATAAAGACTTTGAGATTATATTGTACCATTGTCACTTTCTGAAGAAAAATAGAATATTTGACTTTTCAAGATAACTGCAAAATCTGCTCTTCCATTGGTGAAATTTCTTAAACTCAGGCTATTTTTAATCATTGCTAAAGCACTAAATGGACAAATAAAGTGACTTTGAAAATATATCAGTAATTGTGAGGTTTTCTGGTCAATGGAGCTCCAACTTTATAAGTCACACAGCACTTGGAGCAAAATTTAAAAGCAAAAGTTTCTAACTTTGTAAAATGAGAGTTTCAAAGACACTGAATCTCTCTCTCTCTCTCTCTCTCTCTCTATATATATATATATATATATATATATATATATATATATAAACAATTAAGCTTTTCATTAGAGCAAATGTGGCACTGCAGGACTTGAAACCTTGCTATAATAAATTAGAATGAATTTAAGACAGTGAACCATTTGATATTTGATATACAAGTAGGTTTTGTGAATTATTTAAGGCTTAGTTAATTAATAAGCTGGAGCACATTTGGATTCAAAATCGCATGCTCTCATGCTTTTTTTCCCTTAATAATACAAACATGAGAACTGCAAGAGCTATGGTAGTCAGTCTACAAGACAGAAGGAATTAGGAACTAAATACCTAAGAGGAAATCAAGCACAAGAATGTGAAATACTTATTTATAAGCTGATAAATAATTTAACAGCCACATATAAATACATACACATATATTTGTTTCTATGCTGATATTTTTATAGCCTTTTAAAGAAGCCAAATTGTTCAAATACTTCTTTCTTCTTATTTTGGTTATCCCCTTACAATGAACTCTCACATGGTTTGGACCCCTGCTAGCAGGAGAGGCAGGGCGACACAATGCCTACCATACCTGCTTATGAACTGGTAGGGGTCCAGTTCATGACCTAGTAAGTAACACAACAGGAAAATTCCCCAAGCCCCATTCTCTATTGCATTCTTTCTTATTACTGACTAGAAAGCCTAGAAAGCCTCAGACAACATAGGTCATGCCAACATGACCACATTCTGAGGGCTGCCAGGGGATTTACTCTGGAACATCAGTCAAAGCACACAGCTGTGTGGCAGCACAGTCAGACTCTAACTTTGCTACATTTGATTTTTAAAAATTGCTATTAGCCCCTGTTTTGTACCCAGGGGGTAGCATTGATGCTAACCAGTGGAATTTTTTTTTTTTTGCTGTTCAAGGGGAGAATTTATATATCTTTCATGTGTGTTCCTCACATATGAGCATTATTTCCTAGGTTGAAGTGAATAGAAAATGTAGATAGTTGCTTCTGCCATTGTAGGAAGAAAGGTCTTCTTTTTCTTTATATCACTTTTCCCCTCTGTTTAATTTTTTAAATGTCTGAATTGTCAGAAAACTTCCTTGTTAGCCTAAAAAAATCAGAGAAATTTAAGTTATTTAAAATTGAATACTTTTTAGAATGTAAATGTTAAAACTCTGTAAGGGCTATTATATTCAGTATTAGTTAGAAATACTTTTTATAAAACTTTAAAGTTTGAAGATTGCTATGAAAACATCTGTAAATGTAAAAACTTGCTTATACTTTAAAAAGTGATCAAATTTCCTTCTCTTCCTTTCTGCTATATCATGAGAGACATGATATAAAATACTGGTGTCAATTCAAATAAAAGAGGGTGTCAGCATACCACACACAAGGATCTATGTGGACCTCTTGACTTAGAATACCACATATTAATATTATCTATGCTCTATTACCATTTTTTGGTTAAACATTTCTAAGCTACATGTTAATATGGTTCAAGGAGCAAAAGGAGCAACAGCCTAGGTGTGTCTGACACATCTGGTATTAGAACAATAGTAGACTAGCATCTAGAACCCCTGGATACTAATCCTGCTTCCTCCATTTGCTTTTCCTTCAACTTGAACATTGCACTTAGTCTTTCTAAATCTCACCTTCTACATATTTAAAACAGAGATAAAAAAGGTTTGTGTTTTTTGCCTCAGACCACTGTGATTCTCAAATAAGATAATTCATATAAATTGTTTACTTCTAAAACCATATATATATATATATTATGATTTATTAACTAGATGCACTTAAATTTTAATTTTCATCCTTGACTATTTCTCACACACTAACATACACACAAACACACACACACACACACACACACAGTCTATTCAGTTTAGATAAAAGTCATGTAATATCAGTGCTCAAAATAACCATTCATTGAATAAGTAAATATTAGATACTGAAACAAAGTATTCTGTAAGGCAGAGATGATGAATGAGAATATTATGAGCATAGCTGACACCTAATACAAAAACATTGAGAAGGGAAAAGTTGGATCTCAATTGAGGGACAGCAAAAAAGTCCAAGGAGGATGATCCCAAATTATGACCTCATTGACTAGATAGCTGGTTGTGTTCTCTATAGAAAAAGGGATATTTGGAAAATTGAACTGCAGAGGAGGAAGATGATGAATTTTTTCTTTTGTGGGGAGATATTGTATTGGCAGTGCCTTTAGGACATTCAGTTGGAGTTGTTCAACAGTATATTAATGATATGGAACTGGTTCATAAGTAAAATTAGAGTTATATAGATCTGGGAATTATCTGCACAGAGCTAAAGACTCAAAGCCCATATACTACTGAGATCACCAGGAGGCAAAGAAGGGGAAGGGAAAAAAAGAGAAGGTGAAAAAATAGCAAAAGGCTTGGGGGATATCCTTGATTAGGTTAGTAGGAGTAAGATAATGACCTAACAAAAGAGACAGACAGGAGGAAAAAAAACCCAAGAGGATTTATGGAACAAGGAATATTGAAAAAGACCATTTGATTGACAGAAAATATCTATTCAATCAATCATTAATATACATTTATTAAGGAACAGTTAGGTGTTAAGGTGGAAAGAGTACCCACTCTGGAGTTCAAATCCCACCTCAACTACTTAATACATACTTAACTGTGTGACCTTGGAGAAGTCACTTAAACCCATCCAAAAAAAATAAACATGTGCTAAGTACCTACTATATACCAGACATTGTGCTAAATACTACATCCTGCCAAACTCCTTTTATGACACCAATATAGTGTTGATACCTAAACCAGGAAAAACCAAAGCAAAGAAAATTATAGATCAATCTTGCAATGAGATTTAGTAATGAAATTACAGCAAGTTATTACTAGAATCAAACATCATGAGATGGTTCAACATTAGGAAAACACTCAACATAATTAAACATCAATAGCAAAACCAACAGGAATCATATGATTATCTCAATAGATTCTGGGAAAGCCTTTGATAAGTTATATCCATTGCTATTAAAAAAACTAAAAAGTTTAGGAATAAATGGAGTTTTACTTTAAATAATAAATAGTACCTAAAACCATAAAGAAATGGAAATAAACTCAGAACATTTCCAATAAAATCAGAGATGAAACAAGGATACCCATTATCACCATTACTATTCAATATGGGATTAGAAATGTTAGCTGTAGCAATAATAGAAGAAAAAGAAATTGAAGGAATTAGAATTGGCAATGAAGAATCAAAACTTTCACTTTTTGCAGATGATATAATGGTATACTTAGAGAAACTGAGAAAATCATTTAAAACCTCCTTGAAACAATTAACAAATCCAGCAAAGTAGCAGGATATAAAATAAACCCACATAAATCATCAACATTTCTATATATGAGCATCAAAGCCCAAGAGCAAGAAATAGAGAAATTCCATTTAAAATAACTATAGATAACATTAAATACTTGGGAATCTACCTCCCAGGACAAACCCAGAAACTGAATGAACACAATTATAAAACACTCCTCACCCAAATAAAGTCAGATCTAAATAATTGGAAAAATGTCAAATGTTTATGGTTAGTCTGATATAATAAAAAATCACAATTCTACCCAAATTGAATTATTCAATGCCTTACCAATCAAGCTACCAAATAACTACTCAGTTAGAAAAAAAAGTAGTAATAAAATTCATCTGTAGCAACAAAAGAGCAAGTAAAATACTGTAACTGATAAAAAAAATGTAAAGAAAAGTGTCCTAGTTCTACCAACTAGGGCTATACTAAAAAGTGTCAGTCATTATACTGGTTAAGAAATAGAATAATGGATAGTTTCAAAAGAAACTGCAGTAAATGACCACTGCAATCTCCTATTTCACAAACCCAAAGACATCAGCTCCTGGGATAAGCATTCACTATATGAAAAAAATTGTGGGAAAACTGGAAAAAACTAGACATAGATCCACATCTCACACCCTATACCAAAATAAGGTCAAAGTGGGGTACAAGATTTAGACATGAAGAGAGACACCATCAATAAATTAATAGAACAAGAAATACTCTATCAGAGCTATGGAAAGGGGATAAATTTATGATCGACCAAGAATTAGAGCACATTATAAACTGAAAAAATGAATGATTTGGCTGTATTAAATTAAAAAGCTTTTGCACTAATAAAAATCAATGCTGCCAAAATTAGAAGGGAAGCAGAAAGCTGGGGGGAAAATTCTTTACAAGTAAGACTTCTGATAAAGATCTCATTTCTAAAATATATAGAGAACTGCATCAAATTTATAAGGTCACAAGTCACATTCTCCAAATGATAGTCAAAGGATATGAACAGACAGTTTTCAAATGAAGAAATTAAAGCTACCTATAATCATATGAAAAAATGCTCCAAATCATTATTGATTAAAAAATGCCAATTAAAACAACAATGAGATATCATCTCACACCTATCAGATTGCCCAAATTGAGAAAAAAGGGAAAATGATCAATGTTGTAGAGGTTGTGGGAGGATTGGGACACTGATGAATTGCTGGTAGAGTTGTGAAAGGATCCAATCTTTTTTGAGAGCAATATGGAACTATGCCCAAAGAGCAATAAAACTTTTCATACCCTTTTACCCATCAATTCCAATTCTAGGTCTATATCCAGAAGAAATTATAAAAATGGGAATAAATCCTACATTTCTAAAAGATTCATAACAGCTCTTTTTTGTAGTGGCAAAGAATTGGAAATTGAGGGGATGTCCATCAACTGGGAAATGACTAAACAAGTTATGATACATAAATACTATGGAATACCATTGTATTCCATGTAAATGGTCAAACCTTAGAGAAGTATGGAATGACTTATGGGATTTGATGCTGAGCAAAGGAAATAGAACCAAGATAAAAGTGTACACATCAACAACAACACTGTGAGGTGAACAGCTTTGATGGAAGTAGCTCCTCTCAGCAATCCCATTGAGCTGGAACAACTGTAATAGACTGTCTATGGATCATATTATCCCCATCCAGAGGAAGAAAAACAAAACAAAACTCAAAAAACCTAACCTTCAGAATCTGTTAAACACTTTTTAAAAAATTATCTCTAGTGTTTCTCTTTCCCTTAATTCTAATTCCTCATAACAAAAATGACTAATCTGTAAACATGTTAAACACAAAGGTATATGTATAATTTTTCACCTGTTTGCTGCTGAGGGGAGGTGCATGGGAAGGGAGTTTGGAAGGAAATTTTGTTACATAAAAATATACATGTGCATATTGATGTAAATAAATACATTTTTTAAAATGCTGCATTTACAAAATCCTACTTCAAGTGAGGAGAAAAGACAATCCTCCCCTCAAGGAGCTTTCAATCTATTGGAGGAGACAAGATGGAAATCAGTGTTTACAAGACAAGAAGTGATGAGCATCTGCGCTAGACTGGTGATAGTACTGTAAGAAAAGAAGGGAGCATATTCAAAAGATGTTGCAAAGATGGAATCAATGGGTCTTCCCTACAGTTTAGACATGGGGTGGTGGTGGGGGGCATTTGGGGAGGAGAGATAGTGAGGTGATCAAGATGACTTATAGGTTGTAAGCCTGTGGGATTGGAAGGTCTTGCCCTTTATAGTAATAGGTAAGTTAGGAGTGTAGCTTAGGAGGAGGAAAGATAATGGGTTAAATTTTGAATGTATTGAGTTTAAAATGTCCATTGGATATCCAGTTTGAATTATCAAAGAAAATGTAAGATGTGAGATAAGAGGTTAACAGAGACATTAGAGAAGGGAAGGCAGTGTTGAGAATCATCAGCATAAAGATAATAATTAAATTTGTGGAAGTTGATAAGATTACCAAGTAAAATAGTATAGAAAAAAGAAAAGAGGGTCAAGGACAAAACCTGAGAGACATCTGTGTTTAGAAGACATGACCTTGAGGAGTACCTAACAAAGGAGACAAAGTTGGAATGGCAGATAGGGAGAAGGAAAACCAGAAGAGATTTGTATCTTCAAAACCTAGAGAGAATAGGAAGAAGGAAAGAATGATCAATAGTGTCAAATACTTCAAAGATGAGGGATTTGAAGTCAGACGTGAATTGCTATGTAAGGACAAAATGAAACTTAAAACATTAGTTTTTGAACTTCAAATTCAATTTTTTAAATTATTTGGGGGAGGAAATTGATTAATGTAGTATTATTTCCTTTGTCAACATGTGCATTGGGATTTAGCAATATTAAATTTGTGTCATACGTTGAAATATACTTATGTATATATGTGTGTCCCTACATGTATGTCTGTTAGGCAGAAGTAGATTTTCTCAGGAACAAGGTGCTTGATTTATGTTTAACTTGTTTTTAAAGATTTGAACAATAGAACCTCATAAGAAAATCACCATAAGTGAACTTGTTTGTTCATTAATTATTTAAAAGAAAAGCTTAAAAAGATAAATATGCCTTTATTCATAATTTCTTTTCCCCCCTCTGTTATAGATGAAGAACTTTTCTCAGGAATGTACATCGATTTCATGGGTACAGATGCTGCTATTTTTCGTAGTTTGACCAAAAGGAATGCAGTCAGAACAGATCAGCACAATTCTAAATGGCTAAGTGGTAAGACAGACAGTTATTTTAATCAACAATTATGATTCTCACAAACCAGCCTTCTTTATTTCTGAAATTTTCAGAAAAGAAACTGGGGGAAATGTCAAGAAAATAACATGTCCCAGATAAATTACTCCTAGTGTTATTGATGAAGATTCTTACAGAGTTGATTCTAAATATTTGCCTAAAGTGAATAATTTTAAAAGTCTCTGAATCATGTAACATTTCACCATCTTCATCATAAAGCAGTTGTCATGAACATACATTGTGTTTGTGCATATATATCTATATATATAATATATGTGGATACACACACACACACACACTCACACACACATAGACTATGTCACAATGGCATCTAAGTCAACAAAAACCAGAATCTCTTTTGAAAGCATTTATTCGTTATATTTAATTAAATTATACAGCAAGTTTATAAGATTTGGAATCACTGGATTACATTATATTTTATATGTAGTTTGACAGCTTAAAAATAAGTCTGAGCTGTTATGATTTTCTTACTACAGCTTTTATCAGTGATGAGCAGAAATACATTCACAGAAATCCATCTGCTGCCGTCTTGAGAGAAATGTTTATCTTAAGTGTTTTTCATCTGATCTTCCTCTGCTATTCTGGCCTTTTTCTTAAGAGGAAGGGGAAAAAAATAGGAAGATCCTAGTCACTATGCCTTGGGGAAAATGCCTTGCTGACTTTCAATGTGGCAATTTGTTTAACACTGCCCAGATGATCATGAATCACTCCAGCAAAATATTCAATTTCACTAATATTCCAGTGCAAGAAAGCACTGATTGTGCATTTATTTCTTAAAATTTTGCTTCTGGTACATCTGGAAGCTGAGACTTCTTAAAGTTGATTATTGTCTGAGAATAAGGAGACCCTCTATGTCTGTAAATGGCATCAAAATTTTTTTTCTTTGAAATTCTTTCTCTTCATTCATTGTGCTTATTTTTAATGTAGCTAATTTTTTTTTGGATCTTCAACTTTCACCTCCTTATTCTATTTCTTTAAATTGCTCTGTGCGTGTGTGTGAACAACTCTGAAAGTGATTTGTTAAAGCAATGGTGACAAAATCACCTATAGAGATAGGGTATAGATAAACTGTACAAAAGAATTTCTATGGGTCACATATTGACTTAGAAAACAGCAAATACATATATATATATATATATATAATACATGCTGACATATATGCATATTCCATATATGAATATATATAATGTATCATTTTATTAATGGATCAACATACTCAAATCAGATAGGAACTACATTTTTATGTAGTTCAGGCCATATTCAAGAGTTGTGGACTGTATTTAGTTGTGGCTTATGTGTTTGACAACTATATTCTAAGATATATGCATGCATGTGTACAAACATACACAATACCTTTCTCACTGAAACTTTGTACATAATATAGATACATATACACAATGCACAACACAAAGTATAAATGTGTGTATATATACACACATATACATATACATGCAAATTCATTTCAAGGAAGGGTAAAGCATATAGGAACTGTGAATATTAAATCTTTGAACTGAAATAGATCTTAGAGACTCCATAGTTTCTGATAATGATAGCCTTTTTATTATAAATTAAAAATGAAAAACCCTAAAACACGCCCTTACTTAGAGATGAATCCAGGACTAGATCCAAGTCTTCTAACCAGTCCTGATCTGCCCTGTCAATGCTCCTGAGATCTCTGCTGCAAAAGTAGAATGGTTTCTCCCACTCGAGGTTATTTAAGATTATTTTCTTGTTTCCCTACTTCACAATATGTTCATAATTGTTGCAAACAATGGAACTATTGGGAAGAAAAAATGTTGGCACATTTTTATCAGACACAGTGGAATGCATTAAAAAATTGGCATTTAGTTCTGTTTTCCCATGGAAATAACTAGCTTCTAGGTTTATAACCCAAAGAGATCAAAGAGGAAAAGGAGTTATATATGTACAAAAATATTGCAGATCCTTTCCTGGTAGCAAAGAAATGGGATAGTATCTATCAATTGGAGAATGAATAAACAAATTGTAGTATATGAATATGAGGTTGTAAGAAATGATGAAAGGGAAGCAAATGAAAGTGAGGGGAACTAGGAGAAGAGTTTAAACAATATTAAAAATATTTTGAAAATTTGAAATAGAAACTAAGATCAGTGTAATGACTAACCAATCCTGAGAACTCTTGTTGAAACATCATTAATATGCCCTCCTTGAGATAAGCAATGGATTCAAGAATGCAGACTATTTCTTTTTGGACATGGCTAATGCTAGAATTTATTTTGCTTAACTACACGTTTGTAATGGGTTTTGTTCTTGTTTTCTCATTGCGAGTGTGTGGGAGGAAGAAAATTTGGAACTGAAAATAAAATTGAATTAAAAAGAAATAGCTAAGAAAAAAACATTTAGCAAAAATCAATCCTCTATAGATCATATCTCTCTTTTCCAACTCATTAATGCTAATAATGGTGATAATAGTAATAGTTGAAAAAGATCAAGAATATTTTTATTTTTTGATATTTTTATGTTACAATTTGAACAGCACGTTTTTTTTTTTTACCAAAAAAAAAAACCCCCATAAGGTAAACTGGGAAAGTGTTGTCTTTTCCATTTAATGGTTGAAGAAATTGAGGTTTGGAGAAATACTTATCTACATTTGAATAACAAGTGAGTGTTCAAGCCAGGGTTATAGTATAATATGTTAACATGTACTGGCCTCCTACTTCAAAGTTCAGTGGTCTTTCTAGTATACAGTCTTAAGGGGGATAATTTTTTTTTGCAATAATAGCTCACATTTATATATCACTTTAAAGTATGTAAAGTAATTTTTTCATAAAACCTCTAATTATGACCTTCCTAATATTTTGGGTAATCATCCATTTCCAATGAAGATATGGCAACTAATTTCTTTAAAAAAATTCATTGGGATATTTATCACATATGATAATTTCTAAATCCAAATCATGTAATTCATGGTAAATGGTGCTCTAAACAATAATAGCTGGTATTTATATTGCATTTAAAGTGTTTTATCTCTAATTCATCTGATCCTCACAATAACATTAAAAAGCCAATATTACATTTATTCTTTTACAGAGGAAGCAGGTGAGGTTAAAGGGAACTTAAATGAGTTGTCCTGATCACATATCTAGTAAGTGTCTGAGTACAGATTCAGACTCAGCTTTCCCTGATTACAAGTCCAACATTCCAGCCACTATATCATCTATCTGCTCCTTTACTGATTAACTTCTCTGTGTCTGTTGAGGGACTACCATTCTGCTAATAGCCCCATTTCCCTGGAGTTATCCTTAACTCCTTTCACTCACATGATACTGTTATCTACTGAGTCTTTTTTTTAAATTCCACCAGCAAACTACATTTGTTCTTCTATTTCCACACACACTTGGCTGCTATCTAATTCAGTCCCTCATTACCTTTTGCCTGGAATATCATAAGAATTTTCTAATTTGGTATTCCACTATTTTTGCTCACTAATCCATGCTTCCTGGGGTTGCCATACTAATTTTATCTGAGGCAGGAATCTGATAATATCTAAACTTCAGTTTGGTCCCAATTGTTTATAAGAGAAAATACTTTTCTCCTCAATTTTTAATGTCTTGTTTATTCAGGGTCCAGTCCCTAACCAGTAACTTTATTTCTTTCTGCCTCAATTTTCTCATCTCTAAAGTGGGTTAATGATAGTTTCTGTTTTTCAGAATGTAAGGATGGAATGAGATAATATTTATAATGTACCTGGAATCCTAAAATGATGGAAATTAAATCTATTATAGTTATTATTGAGCATTTTATTGTATAAGACTAGGAACTGTTGAGAATTCAAAGAAGAAAATATATTCCATGATAATATGTAATACATCACCTGGGATTAGAAATGTTCAGAGATAACTAAAATGAAAGGTAGAAGTTATTATTATTACTTTTCAAACATTACATATCCTCTCTATAAAAAAAATTTATTTTAAGGGGGTGGAACCAAGATGGCAGCTTGAAGCCATGAATTCCAGGAAACTCGTTTGCCCCAAAAGTTCCAGAAGCCATCAAATTGTGACTCTAGCCAAAATTTAGAGTGGCAAAACTCACAGAAAGACTGATACAATTTCTCAGTCCAAGACAACTTAGAAGTTCCATGGGAAAGGTCTATTTCACCGGACCAGGGGTTGGAAAAAGATGCTGGGAGCTCAGCCCAGCTGCAGTGCAGTGCAATGCAACTGGGTTGGATGCCCAGATCCCTGGAAGTGCCTAGGTCTGTAGCAGAAGGGGTGATTTCCAGACATTCTGGCCTTGGGATCACCAGGAACAACTTGAAGGGGTGATGAGAGAACTCTGCCACACCAGAGTGAGTGTGGAACAAGTGCTGGCCTCAGAGCAGCCCTGTGGTGAGAACCATGCAGTGGGAATTGGGGAAGCCAGCCTGAAACTCCAGAGTGCTGCCCACAGAGAGTAAGGGGTTGACTGCTCTCCCTGGGGCAGGACTCAGCTGTTTGCCCACACTCATTCTGGTTGCAGTTTGGGCTCCCATACCACCATAGCAGAGGAGGGAGTCTTCTCGCAGTTCCGGAGGGGGGGAGGGCCTGTGGTATCCACTTACCAAAGTACAGACAAGAGAGCCTTTCATAAGACCTTGGAGGAAATAAGATCTCCAAAGCTTTGGAAGTGCAATAAATCAGTCATAGGCTGAGGAAATGAGCAAACAAAAGATAAAGAAGAATCTGACCATAGAAAATTACTTTGATCTCATGGAAGATTCATAAGATGACAGAATTGAAACTTCTGTACCCAAAACCTCCCAGAGAAATAGAAAATGTGCTCAGGCTATGATGAACTCAAAAAAGACTTTGAAAAGCAATTAAGGGAAGTAGAGGAAAAATTGGAAGGAGAAATGAGAGTGATGCAAATAAATCATGAAAACCAAATCAGCAATTTGGTGAAAGAAATACAAAAAAATACTGAAGAAAATAATATGTTAAAAACCAGTTTAGGTCAAATGGAAAAACAACCAAAAGGCAAATAAGGAGAAGAATGCCTTAAAAAGCAGCATTAGCCAGCTGGAAAAGGAGTTAAAAAGCTCTCTGAAGAAAATAACTCCTTCAGATGCAGAATGGAACTAAAGGAAGCTGATGACTTTTTTGAGAAATCAGGAAGAAAAAAAAACTATTCCAAAAAAAACCTAAATTAGAAGAAAGTGTGAAACATCTCATTGGAAAAACAATGACCTTGAAAACAGATCCAGTAGAGATAATTTAAAAATTGTTGGTCTACCTGAAAGTAATGACCAGGAAAAGAGCCTAGACACTGTTTTTTTCAAGAAATAATACAGCAAGATTGCCCTGAGATCCTAGAAGTAGGGGGTAAAATAGAAATTGAGGGAATTCACTGATCACTTCCTGAGAGAGATCCCAAAAGAAAAAC
Source organism: Macrotis lagotis (assembly GCF_037893015.1). Lineage (NCBI taxonomy): Eukaryota > Metazoa > Chordata > Mammalia > Peramelemorphia > Peramelidae > Macrotis > Macrotis lagotis. The sequence continues at coordinate 161,911,610 of NC_133664.1, read as the reverse complement.
TTCCAGGAATATTATAGCCAAATTCCAAAACTCTCAAGTCAAAGAGAAAATACTAAAAGCTGCCAGAAACAAACAATTCAGCTACTGTGGCTCTGGAGTCAGGATTACACAGGATCTGGCAGCATCTACATTAAGGGCTAGTAGGGCTTAGAATATGACATTCTAGAAGGCAAAAGATCTTGGTTTCTAACTGAGAATCAACTACCCAGCAAAACTGAACATCCTCTTTCAGGGGAAAAAATGGACTTTTAATGAAAGAGGGGACTTTCAAAGTTTCTTATTGAAACAACCAGAGCTAAAAAGAAAGTTTGATCTCCAGGTATAGTACTCAAGTGAATCATAGAGAGGGTGGACAAGAAGGACTAACTGTGAGGAGTTTAATGATCTTGAACTGTTTGTATTCCTGCATGGGAAGAAGATACTGATAACTCATATGAACCTTCTCATTTATAAGAGCAGTTAGAAGGAGAATATATAGATAAGACACAGGAAAGAGCTGAATATAATGATATAATATAGTAAAAAGATGGAGTCAATGGGTGACAAAGGAAAGTACTGGGAGGAAGAGAAAGGAGAGAAGGAAAGGGCTAAGATTTAACATAAGTCAAGAAAAAGCTTTTTCAATGGAGTGGAATAGGAGAAGGGGGAATGAGTGAGCCATCATTCTCATCAGAAATCGCTCAGATAGGAAATAATAACACATACACTTAATAGGGTATAGAAATCTATCTTACCCTAGATAAAAATTAGAAGAAAGGGATAGGATAAGGGGGAAGGGGAGGATAGGTGATAGAAGAGAAGGAAGATCATGGGAGAGGATACTCAGATACAACACAATTTTGAACAGAGACAGGGTGAAAGGAGAGAGAGAATGGAATAAATGAGAGCGGGAAAGGATAGAGTGGAGGGAAATACAGCTAATAATAACAACTGTGGCAAAAATATTGAAGCAACTTCTTTGGTGAACTTATGACAAAGAAGGCAACTCATTCCAGAGACAGAGTCATTGGAATCTGAACACAGACTGAAGTACTTTTTTCTCTCTCACTATTCTTGAGGTTTCTCATCTTTTTTGGAGGGAGGGGGGTATGTTTATTCTCACAACCAGATTATTGTAATAATATAAAATAAATAAACCAAAATATTTATTTTTTTAAATTTTGGAGTAAAGCAAGGATTCCTATACAATGGTATAATTTTTAAAAGATGGTTGTACATGAAATTACAGATATATTATATAAAGCTTGATATTCTTTTTAAATGTATAATAAAGGTATTATGTAAATTTCTTACTTTTCCTTTTTCCCTCTCTTCCCCCAACACATTCTACTTTCTAGTCAGATTGGTTGGTTAACTTTTTTCCTCAACTTTTTTTTGGCCTTTGTATCATTATCTTGGAGATTGTAGAGTTAATATGTACTTAACTTAATGGAAGTATAGATCACACATATGCAAGTAAATTAATGCTGACTATGTAAATATTCTTAATTATCAACTTTATTTTCTTTCTAGAACCTATGTTTGTAGATGCACATGTTATCCCAGATGGTACTGATCCCAATGATGCAAAAGTATACTTTTTCTTCAAAGAAAGACTAACTGACAACAGTGGTACTACCAAGCAGATTCATTCCATGATTGCTAGAATATGTCCTGTGAGTGTATTTTTGTAAAGTAATAACCTACTTTAATTGGATAAATAAAACTAAATAGAAGTTTCTTTTCCTGGATTTTATAATGGAATTATAAGTTTTATTTAGGTACAACATGAATATATAAATATTCACTGAGGGAATGGAACAAATGTTTTATGATTTTGGTCTACAAATAATCAGGCTTTTGTATGAATTATTCATTTTCTCATATCATAAAAATATCTACACATATAGCATAGATGTATATGCAAAAGCCTCCTCTAAATACAGTTAATTAAGTCTTTCAAATTAAGACAAATGGTTAAGAAAATTCTTCTAGGCAAGTAAAAATCAGAGGGTATTTTCAAAATGCAAAAATAATAATTTTCATGGTTAAGAACAAAGCTTGATGGGGGCGACTAGGTGGCACAGTGGATAGAGCACCGGCCCTGGAGTCAGGAGTCCCTGAGTTTAAATCTGGCCTCATACACTTACTAATTACCTAGCTGTGTAGCCTTGGGCAAGCCACTTAATCCCATTGCCTTGCAAAAACTAAAAAAAAAAATGTACAAAGCTTGATATGGGATAACTAAATACATTTATATAATGGTATTTTCATGGTTAGGGGATCCAGAGATTTTTATAAGATTTATACAATTACATATATATATATATACATATATATATATGTATATATATATATAATTCAATTTAATACATATTTATTGAGTATTTATAAATAAAAATAAAATTCAATCAGCAGCTCATTATCTCAGACTAGGTGCTATAGGGAATTCAAAAAATAAATATAGTTCCTAATACCATGGAATATATAGCCTAATAGGAATTAGAAATGTTCCCAAATAAATCTAATCCTGGTAGAATTTGAAAGTTCATTAGAGGAACAAAGATTTTGTAATCTAATACTTCAAAGGCATACTATTTCATTTGCTTTTGAGAATTCTGGGTATATATTTTTGGAAGAGTTTATATTTTAGTGAATTCTTGAAGAATGGATGATAATTATATTTAAAACTCAAGTACTCTTCACTGTATATGCTGCTTTAGTTTGAATTTTGTTCAAATGAATTAAAAAATATCTAAATGGATGTTTTAAAATTTTATTGTATCTGAAAACCATTTGCTCTAGTTCAATCTTTGCTCCAATTTAATTAATTAATAGCTCAAAAGGGAATGAGATTTCTGGGGTGATTTATCATCTATCTAACTTGCATGAGAAGTGCATGATACTGCTCTTTGTACCTTACACAGGTCAACAAAAGCATAAGGCAAAGCAGTGAGGGCATGCTAAGCAGGTGATAGGAATATCTAGCATAGGTATGGAGCTAAGTTGCATAAGGTAAAAATATCTAAGTAGCCATGAAGAGATTTACTATATTTTGGTGATTTTACTAATTAATGTTTATAGTGATGCCCTAAGTCATCAAGAAAAGTTTAAATAATATCCCATCTACATGGGAACATGCAAATCATTTTAGATGGTATTAGTCATGAATATTTTTAAAATAAAAGATCTAGCTTTATTAAATTGTGCAATATGCTTTACCTAGGAAATTATTTATATTAATGTGCTATTTCTTAATAATGAAAAATATATTAGGCATGCTTTATTTAAAAGATACCTCCCAAAATCTTGTCTCATTAATTATTGAGAAAATGGATCAGTTTTAAAAAGCTAAATGTTAAATATTCCTCACAATATTACAGAATATTCATAATTAGTAGTGTCCCAGGTTTTAATATGTCTATTCCTTACTGTTACATTTCAGTTTGATGTGATTTGTCAATGCCCTTCTTTTCAGAATGATACTGGTGGGCAGCGCAGTCTTGTTAACAAGTGGACCACTTTCTTAAAAGCTCGATTAGTATGCTCAGTGATGGATGAAGATGGCACTGAAACTTACTTTGATGAATTAGGTATGTTGATGTGGGTCTGAGATTTGGGGTTTTAAGAGACAAGTGAGAATTCTAGATTTATCATTAGAAAAATTTGAATTCAGTATAAAAATTGATATTAATAAGTAAGGGGAGTTCTAATTTGCCAGCTTAGATTTGCCATCTTATTTAAGTGTGATTTATTAAGTTTATAAGTTTTTAGCTTCTGGCTAAGAAATGGCAACTCTCTCTTATAATTCATTTCTCTTATTGAGAAAAGAGATACATTTCAATATAGCTAGTCATATATTCCTGATTGCAATGTAGAGGTCTGATACATTGAATCAGAACATGGACAGGGCTAATATTTTTCATTTTCCTCCCTTCCTCCCTCCCTTCCCTCCTTCCTTCCCTCCCTCCCTCCTTCCTTCCTTCCTTCCTTCCTTCCTTCCTTCCTTCCTTCCTTCCTTCTTTGTTTACAGAAGGTCATTTTCAAATGACCTTTTTTTTTCTTTTGCAGAGGATGTGTTTTTGCTAGAAACAGATAATCCTCGGACAACACTCGTGTATGGTATTTTTACAACATCAAGGTAATTATCTTTTTTAAAAAAATGTTTTCTATTGTTAAGTAACCTACAACTATATAGAGTTAATAATAAAGCATGAACTCTTCCATATGTGTTCTAATTTTTTCTTAACAGTTGGAATACACCTATTCATAGCAACTTTCAATAGGTTGATTGGCAAATATGTTTTACCTAGACTAAACTTTAAAAAAGAAACCTTGCTATGATAGAATATTACTATGATAGAAAGAAGAAAGATATGATTACTTGAGAAAAAAATTAAATAGCAAAATTTACCCATTGGAATAAAATCTAGTTTTGTTTATTGATCAATAACTTGGAAATCCTCTCAAGCAAAAATGATGATAAATCTGCTAAAAAGGGGCAGCTTTAGGAGTCATTTTCAAGGGTTCCTATTTTCTATCCTAGACCCTTTGTAATTATATTAAAGCACATAAAGATTATTTATTATCATAAATGTATAGGATTATATAATCTTAGTGTTGGACTTGACCTTTGTTATGTATTAGCACATTCTTAAAAGTGAGAAAAAATTGATATCTACAATTACCTTCACATGTGGGCATCTAGTCTCTGCTTGAAAAGTTCCAATGACTTCTTGAGAGAGTTCATTCTGTTGTACACCTCTAATTTCTGGAAATTTCTTCCTTATATTTGCATGAAAATCTGACTTTGGCATCCATTGGTCTTAATTCTGACCTTTGAAGCTACATATAACTTTTCCCTCAAGACAATCATTTCATTATTTGAAGTTACTGTTATGTCTCTTCTTACTTTTTCCTTTCCCAAGTTCCCCATTCATTGTCTTCAATCATTCCTCATATCAGTTTTCAGCTCCAAACTTTTTTTTACCTCATTTCTCTGGATGCACTTTTTTTTTGGTTTGTTTTAGTATTCCTCTTAAAATTTGGTGAACGGAATTATCTGAGCAAATGGATAGTGTATTATTTCTTTTCTTCAGAATCTTAACATGTGTAATTCCTAAGATTGTATTATCAAGTTTAAAATAGCAGCTGAGGAAAAAAATGTGACTTTGGTGGTTCCTCTTTAAGCTGCAATTAGACAAATCCATATGTATATATATATATATATATATATATATATATATATATATATATATATATATAAAATTCAAAAATAAATTAAAAGTAAATTTAATGGAAAATTGGAAGATTTTTAAATTTTATTTTCAATTTAATATGTTTGTTCTTTTTTTAAAAAACACCTTTTGTTTAGGTTGTTTTTCTTACAATGAAAACTGGATTTGTGTCAAGGACACAACAAACTAAACAAAAACAAGTTCCAAATCCTCAAGGCAGTTTTAGATTTAAGGGAAAGATTTTATGTGTCCAGGTTTCTGTTTTCCTAAAAGCCAAGACTGTTTTTTTAATCCAAAATAGATATATTAGACATTTAAGGTTAGTGATCACACTATTGCATGTATATTTTTATAAATATTTTATATGAAAGGCAATTATTTTCCTCCTTTATGTCCTAAATTAGGTATGTAACAGGAGAGAAATGTTTGCAATGAAAAACAATTGTTAGTATTAGTTGATCTGCATGTGTGACCAAAGGGCATTTTTTTTTAGCAAGGACTGAAATAAGACTTACAAAGGTGTATTGTTTGATTTAATATGCCTTTTTGAACTATGTTCCATTCTTGTCTATGACTAAGTGGAAAACTGTATAAGAGAATCAGGAAGAAAATGATTTTATACAATTATAACTAATAGTCATGACAGTAAAAATCTGAGATCATTCTTCTAGCATTGTTCTAAATGAAGATATTCATTAGTTGATAAGCATTTATTAAACTCCTAGTCTATTTCTGATTCTTTACTAATTTCTGGGGATAAAATGAAGAAGAAGATAGTCCTTACCCTTTTAGTGTTTACATTCTAAGGGAGGAAGACAATACATGAAAAGAAGCTGAATAACCAGGGATAGGGTACAGTGGGACACTGTCATGAGTGCATGATGTATGATCAGCTTTGAATTTATTGATGCCATGGTTCCTTAGCTGCAGTAAGAGTTACATTGACATTGACATGGAATTCATCTGTTTATGAAAAATGGTTCTATTCCCAGGCAGTAAGAAAACATACTCTCCTTTTACTCATCCTATGATTGTAGGAGGAAGAGCAAAAGCTATTTCTCCTCAGAAGTTTTGCTAGAATGTTTTTAAACTCTCTAATCTCTCTAACATAATTGGTATGATATATATCCTAGATGGCCCCTAGAATTTTTTTATGACCAAGTTTTATAAATTCAGATGCCTATGTAATGTCACTTCACTTGATTAAGGAGTTTTTCATACTTGGTCTAAAGTTGTTTGGCTATTTTTGACACATTTTCTCACTTTGTATATACCATACTTTAAGTGATATAAAGACTGATTTGTCCAATTCTAGAATATATTTGATTATTTTTTTATCAAAGATTCTCACGAAATTTTGAGAAATTCCTGAGAAAATCCATGCATCAATCAATTAGCTAGTTTCCTATATACAAGGTAACTTTTTGCTTGTTTGTTTTCTTCAGCTCAGTATTTAAGGGTTCAGCAGTGTGTGTGTATCACTTATCTGATATACAGACTGTATTTAATGGACCATTTGCACACAAAGAAGGGCCAAACCATCAGCTTATTCCGTATCAGGGAAGAATTCCTTACCCCCGTCCTGGAACTGTAAGTACCTTTCTTTGGATATTTATTATTTTTCCATAATTTATCAAGGAATTAGTATTCTGCCCTCACCACTAGTTAAAATGGAGTAGATAATTGTACTTCCACAAATTCATCATAACTTATATTAACAAATTGCTTTTTTTAAAGTTTGAACTTTTTTGCTATCATTATTTGTCTAGCACCTTAATTTTTAAAAATAATAAAGCTAAATGGATCTAAGTAACAACTCTATGAGATGAACATGGTACTTATTTGTTTTCCTTTGATATATCTAGAGTAAGTATAGGAATAATGAAGGAATAGCTCATTTATATAAATCTTAGAGAACTTAAGTTCTTTTATAGATGCCATTATATTATCAAAATTATATGCCATATGTATTTAAAAGTGGTTACCGCTTTTTAGGAAAATCCAAAATTTGGAATTGACTATAATTATAATTTAAAATGAAATGCATATATATCAGAATGATTAAAATAATAATTCAAGTAGAACCTAGCAGTCATAAGTATGAAAAATCAGTTCTTAAATGAAATTACTTAGGGGGAGGGTTGGGAAAAAAGATCAATTTACATGACCATCTATCGTCATTATTAAAAACAAAAACCATAATTTCTCCAGCTGAAAATACAGAGGCAACTGTCTGATTAAAATTCATGTTTTTCTAGTCTTTCGATTTTTTTATGTTGCATTTGCTACATTTGGTAGTCATTTGGCCCTATAGTCTGCTACTCTCAGCAACACTGATTAATGTTCCTATCTTGGTATAAATGGCATAGAAAGCACTGAATTAAGAGAAAATACTACAGAATAGAACTGCCTAAAGGAATTATTTTTCCCCTTAACTCATTACACTTGATGGAATAGGGTAATAGAAATTGTAAAGAAATGGAAAATACTAAGTAAGACAGATCTTTTGGAAAATGAAAATGATTCAGTGAAGTATTTGCATTTAAACTTTAGAGTTTATTTTACTGGTATTGATAGTTAATAATTCAATTTATTTTTCCTCTCACTTTTCCAGAAATTAAAGAATATTAATATTTTATGGCTTGCCCAGACCTGAGAGATTTTCTAACCATCCCTCTCTCCTCATTATATAGATTAGGAAACTAAAGCAAAGAGATTTCTTCAATTTGTTCAAGGACTCAAAGTTAGTTATGGGTACAGACTGGAATCAAGATCTCTTCATTTCTATTTCATTTCCCTTGTACTACATAAAGGAAAATAATCAAAGACCTAAATAACTCTACATGATGCTAGAAAGGAATGCAGTCCCTCAAATAGCTTTCAATTTCTTTAGAATTTGGAATACTTTGGTCTACGAAGAAATCCAAAACATAACTTAGAATGTTGAATTTGGAATAAAATTATGCCCTTAACTCAATTCAGCTTAATCTTAAAGAAATGTTTCTAAAAATAGAATAATTTAAAAGGTGAATAGGTTTCTGGGGGGGGGGGGCTTTGAACACTTCTCCTTTAAGCAGAGCTACGTGACCATTTGTTGAGAATATTTTAGACATAATTCTTCCTTTGGGTAGCATTATGTCTTGATCTTTGTCACATCTTCTCTATGAATTGGGAGCTGAATAGGTTTTATATATAAAATCTAGATGCATTAGATCTGAAACAATTTTCCTGACCCTTACCATCAGAATTCTCATGCTTGCCATAGATGACAATTCGGAGCCTTGGCTAGAAATCACAGATACCTATGAATATGCCCATTCATAGTAAATATAATTAAATATAGTAAATATATAGTATATAGTATATAGCAAATAGTATATAGGAAATAGTATATAGTAAATAGTATATAGTAAATATATAGTAAATATAAAATATAGTTAATATAAAATAAATAATAATCAAATATAAATATTTGAAAATTGCCAGACATTACAACTGTACTGCTCTTCTCTGTCTCAACTAGTGTAGACATATCACTAATTCTGAAATGTATTTCTAATAATCCCCTTAGGAAAGCATTATTTGACATTCCTAAGCATCCTGATTCATAATCAGTTTTAAAGAGAGATATTCAAACATGGAAAACCACTTGTCCCTCTTTTGTTACCTCAACCCATGACACTACATTTAATCTACAGAAATAAAAGATAGCACTTTGGCTAAATGAACATTGAGCTTCTTTTCTAAGATTTAATGATGCTTTGATACATTCACTGGTTCCTATCAGCCATTAGCAACAGATAATAATATTTGTCCTTCATTTTTTCAAGACCATGATGACATCAGGGAAGTGATGCCATGATAAGCACATGATTGTATTTGAGTGGGGGTAGGGAGGTGCTATGATAAGTCTTATTTTCTCCTCCAGAGCCATCTGGGTCCAGTAGCCAGATAGGAATCAGGATTACTGGAGATACTTCTGGATGCAAGGCAATCAGGGTTGAATAATTTGCCCAAGGGCACACAGTTAAGAATTGTCTGAGGCTGAATTTGAACTTCCTCCCTTCTGACTTCAAGGCCAGTGCTCTGTCCACTGCGCCATCTAGCGACCATAACCAACAGATAATGATTTCCCTAACAGAAAACTCTTAGCACTTTATTTCTGCTTATTTTTTTCTTTCTAAGTAAAATTTATTATTGTTTTAAAAATGTGGGAAAATAGCTTTGTGTATTTGAATTATCTGTCCTGAGTGAAAGGCAGAAATGGAAATGGATGAGGATATTTTTGGTTAAGAACAACACCAAAACCAATTATACTGTATGTCAAAGTTAAATGACCACTAAATTACACTTAGTAGAGTCTTTCCCTATGCCCTTGGTAAGTCACTTAATCAAAATATTCAAGGGAAAGAGCATATTCATTTTGAGTATCTAGGAGTAGGGAAGTTGTTCCATTCAGAGTTCTGGATTCCAGTAGATTGTTGTACCTATCCCATCTCAGTCAAGTACCAGTTCTGTGTTATTGGGAGAAGTAATGTAGCTTCTCTCCATATCAGTTTCACAACATGTAAAATGGAATGTCACAATAGCTTTAATACTTCCCTCACAGAGCTATGGTGAGTATCAAATGGGATAATGTATATAAAATATTTTGCAATTCTTAAAGGATTTTTATCAATTTATTTCTTATTATTATTATCATGAAGTATTTTATTTCTATCTGTTGCTATCCCTTTAACAAAGGTTTAATGGAGTCAATATAAATAATTTCAAATATCAGCAGGGACCTGGTCAGGACTGATGAAGTTAAATGAGAAAAAATCATGAGCTTTTTTCTTCTTTTAAAGACATCCCTCTCTCATAGTAAGGTAGGAACATGTCCATTTATATTACATTGTGATGATTTATGACAATATTTAATGAAGTTTAGGAAGTACCCAAAGTCTGTTAATTTGATGAGCTTTTGACAACTCATTGAAGATGAATGATTGAGTTGTGGTATTTAGGGATGATTGATCAAGTCAAAGTTTTTATAGATCTTATCTGCTCTTTTCCCTAGGAGTAGAACCCAGAAAAGATCTTGCAGAAAACAGGGAGAACCAAATCAGGGAAGAGCTAAGCACATACATTTACAAAATTAACTTAGGTCCCTGAAAAAATGAAGCCTGTATATCTATACAGTAATCCAAAGGACTTTGCTGCTCCAGAAATGGGAATCATAGAGTCTTTCAACTCCTAAGATGGAGAGGCAGATGCAGAGATTTATTGCCTATGGTAATAGCTGGTGGTAACAGTAAAGTTCCAGGACTTAGTGTCTGAGAGAGATGAGGAGACTGCACATGTGGCTTTAGAGTTGCAATATTGATCATCAAGGGAGTGAGATATAATGGTTAAAAATAAAGCTGAAACTTTATCTCTTCCTTTACCTTGAGTCATGTGGACCATTCAGGCTTCAAGGATACTAGAGTTGAATATCTTACATTCTTCACATGCAACATTTGCTTTCAGAGGAACACTATATATTGGAATAATACTATAAATCTAGAGGACTATAAAGCTCCTAATCTGGGATATGGGAGTCAGGGAAATTTAACAAAAATAGAAAGATAGTTATGATTATTTGGGGGCTTCAATAAATCTTGTGTATTTTTTTAAATTTTCGCTAAAATAAGTGCTGAAATATTTGAGATATAGTGTAAGCTTGAGTGCTTGCACAAAATCTGAAGACCCTTTTTACTCACATGTATAGAGATATAGATAAAATGCATAGTGTAATATTCACAAAGGATACCCTGACTGTAGAACAGGTGAGTCAGGTATGGTTTTTACCCTTCCCCTAGTTTGAACATGATCCATTTAAGTGCAGAGCCCCAGATTCTAAATCATAGGGTACATATTAACTTGCCATACTAGTTAAGGTTAATTTCCTAGTTAACCAGTTAACTAACATGAAGAAGGAATCTCTGCTATAGGAAAAATAAAAGGGGTCCTCAAATTGCAAAGTGTTATGTGATTCAACTTATATGTGTTTTCAAAGAGAACAACTAAGACCAATGCATAAAAGAAACAAGACATTGCAATGAGTCAAAATATAGGGAAAAGTTCCAAATAAATGGAATAAACTGCCTCATTAGCTTATATGTTCTCATCACTGGATACAATTAGTAAGAAATTATTTAGATTTATGCCACCGATGCAATAAAAGAGATTTCCTATGTAGGGTGAGATATTGAAATTATTTGACTTTACCAGGTTCCTTCTAATTCTTTATGATAAAGTTCTAAGTTCCCTGTGAAGATAAGAAGGGTACCCTAAAACATATAATTGACACATTCATTAGCACTAAACATTGACAAATATGTCAGTCATGGAAGGGACTGATTTCTTGTGTCTTAGTAGTAATGTTGAAAGGAGAAATATGTGTATATGTCCATGTGTGTGTATGTGGGGGGGGGGGTAAAAAGGAATAATGTTCTTAATCTGACTTTATTGTTCCACCTGATGAATTAATTCATTAATTCAAATATTATTTTTAAAAGCCCATTCCAAAAACATATATAAATGATTATCCATTTGTCTTATCTAGAATTATATTTGCCACTCTTCTTCTGTAAGCAAAGATAATTGAAGGTTGACTAGAATTATATATTCTTACACATACATATAATTTATTCAGCAAAACATCATTGCTATATAAATGTAGTTTGATGTTAAAATGAGGCTGTAATATAGCATAACTGTTCTCTGATTGTTTACAGGACAAAAATAAAAGGATGGTTTATAGTTTGAAAATTCCATACCTTACACTTTTCACAGAGCACTTTCCAATCTTAGTATTCTTCTGAGAAGATTTAAAACCTGCTCCCAAGGCAGTGTATCATAAGCCAAGATTTTGAGAAGTACTTCTGAGCAGGCAGTAAAAGGCCAGCAGTCAGCGATCAAAGTGTATTTTTATAATGTGGTTTCTTATGTCTGGCACTGAGTCTCTCAATGATTCCTTTAAATCAGAAACTGCCAAATAGGGATCCTTAAAGACATGCATGCATGCAGGCATGCACACACACACACACAATATGGAGCTTCTGTATCTTCTCTTGGAAAAGAATAGCCTATTGAATATCTTGTCCTTTTCCCCATCCCCAGAACCTTGGAGAAGTCAATATTTTGGTCTTGGCAAAGAATAGCTGAAATATTCTCTTCCAGCGCTCAACCTCTCAGCTAATGTAGTCAGGGCATCTGTAGCCAAGTGACCTATGGTATTCCCTGTTCTCAAGAGTTAAGAATGCTGCCTCTGAAGCACTGCTAGTGAAGGATCAACTGTGACTGTCAAACTTTGTTTCCCCACACAGTAGTCCAGCTGCTGATAACAAACCCATAAATCTGTAGTTGCGTACTTAGAGAAAAGACACTGACAGAAATCTTATACCTAAACCGTGACTTTGAATTCAAGCTATTTCTGTTAAATGATGATCAATAGACCATAACAACAAATAGTCCTAACCAACAAGCCCAACCAACTTCAGTAGGAAGGAGTGTGCCAATTATGTCATGATGTTTTTCCATAAGTAATTCAAGTTTGTGGAAGAAACAAGACACCATTGGTATGCTGCAAAGGGCAGCCAAAGATTGCAGACTCTCTCTATGGCCAAGCGAACATATTACATTATTCCAGTTAAGCTTGTTTAATGATCCTGCAGTGCTAACTATAAACTATCCCACAACCTAATAAAGACTGGCCCATTCTAACATCTATTTATAAATGTGGAGCAGGGATATCCACTCTGGTCATTCTGCATCTAGTTTGTCTGGGACCTGATTACATAAAAGAAATTATAAATTCACAGTCTGCATGGTCAACAGATTAGGAATTAATTCCTATCAATTTAGTTGCTTATTTTATGGTAAAGAGACATAATTAGTTTTACAAGGTTAGTTGTATCCTCAATCTTACTGAATATTGCTAAATATGTTGGGGAACTTAAAACATAACCAACATTTATATAGCACTTTATACCATTTGCACATATATCTCACATGATGCTTACAACTAACCCTGAATTAGGTGCTCTCAAAGTGTCCACTTTACAGATGAAGTATTCAAGGCAGAGAGACATAAAGTGGCTTTTCTCAGAGTAATGAATTTTCACAGATAGAATATTCTCTCAGTTCTTCCTAACTCTAAATTCAGGAGTTTTCTGTTCAAAGATACTGGAGTGGTTTGACATTTCCTTTTCCGGTGTGTCCCCATTTTACAGATGAACAACTGAGAAAAATATGGGTTAAGTGACTTGTCTAGGATTATATATTTAGTCGATGTTTGAAGCCACATTTGAACTCAAATCTTCCAGACTCCAGACTGGATGCTTTTGTCCATTGCATTGTCAACTGTCCCAGTCTACTATGTGAAGAATCCACTAAAGATCCTGTTGTTTTTTTCCCTGTTAAATATCTTGATCTTTACTAGTTAGTTTTTATTCTCTCTTTATTTTGTACATACACACACACACACACACACACACACAAACTTACATGTTTTTCCTCTCATAATGTATACACGCACTTATCTTCCCTCTCTTATACAGATATTATTTATCTAATGACAAATCTTCCATAATATTTTTTCATAGTTACATAGATTTAGAGCTGGAAATAACCTTGGAAGCCATCAAGTTCAATCCCCTCATTTCCAGATAAGGCAACTGAGAGAGACCCAGAGAGCATATGGAATTTGCCCAGGACCCTTGAACTTTCATGCTTCTGTCTCCCAAACCAGTGCTATTGCTTTGTTATATATTCCATGCTGAACATGGACAAGTCGCATTAACCTCTCTCAGCCTCAGTTTACTTGTCAGTAAAATGGGTATAAATAATAGCACCTTACTTAAAAGGAGGTTTTGAATATCAAGTGAGTTTGCATGTTTTAAAGTACTTTGTAAAATTTAAATATATACCATATAAAATAATATGTAGACTAAATATAATATATACATATATTGTTTATAACATAAATATAACTAAATAGAGGTAGGTAGATTGCACTCTGGATAAAGTGCCAGTCCACAAGTTAGGGAGGATCTGAGTTCAATTCTGGCCTCAGACATTTATTAGCTGTGTGACTTTAGGCAAGTACCTTAACCTGACTGCCTTGCATCTAGAACTTTCTCCAGTCATCCTGATTAATATTTGACTACTGTACCCAGATGGTTCTGGAAGAGAAAGTGAGACTGGTGTCTTAAAACAACATCCCTCATTCTCAAATCCAATTCACAGGCATTTCATGGCATTACCTCCCTGTTGATATATTTTCTTCAAGAATGAAGGACAAACATTATCATAGTATAAATATATGATATTTAAAATCATTATAATTTTGATTACCATCATCAACACCATTCATTGATAACTTATGTTCTTTACTAGATTGTAAGTTCCTTGAAAGGATTAAGGTTTTTGTATCTTTCAATAGAAAGCACTTTGTTAATGCTCTATAATTGGGGAATAGGGGGGAAAGTCTGTAAATAGTACCTAAAATATTTCAGATACTGTGCTAAAAGTCTGGATTTGAACTTAGGTTTTCTTTAGGTCCAACGCTCTATAAGTTCACACATATTAAAGAGGACTGAAGTTAGACCTGTCTTCTGATCCATATTATGACACTGCATGACCTTGGTCAATCTCAGTTTTATCTTCTGAAAAATGAAAACATTGGAACAGGTATATTAGTACAGTGGCTTAAAAAATACCCATTGACTTTTCATTCTTAAAACCTATGTGACCTTGGCCTAGTTCTGCTATCTTTATCCATAAAATAAGAGAGTCATACCAGAGACTTTTGAGTTTCCTTTTAGTGCTAAATCTATAATGATATGATTCTGTGACTGAATAATCTCTCAAATACCCTTCATTTTTGAGTCTATGATTTGAGAAATTAGTACTAAAATTAGTAAAACTAGTAGGGTATTAATAAAAAGAGTAGATATGTTAGGATTTTTTTTTCTGTATCATTTTGAAGATGTTTATTCTGTATATTTCTATTCAGTATTGACATATATAGTATTGCCTGGGTTAGAATTTAAACTTCTTGACAAAAGGAATTATTCATTTTTTTTGCCTTTGTATCTTTAGCACATAGCATAGTGTTTGGCTTGTGAGTTTCTAGGAAATGATTGTGTATTTATTGTTTGAGAAAATATTCAAACGAAAAAAATAAATCAGGGAAGTAAATAGATATTTAAATAATTATATTTTCAAATATGGAAATATAGTAGTGAACTATAAAAATGTTTTCAATATTGTTTAGCAAGTATATTTGCTTCAGGAAACAATTTAGCACTATTCATATACCATCATTCATTCATTCATTCATTCACTCATTTAGCAAGAGTCTAACATAGGTCTATAGTATTCAAGACTGGAGATACAAGAAAAATAAAATCAATAATTTAATAAGAAGTTTATATTTCTAAAGATCAGTTATACATTTAGACAAATAAAGAAATACATAAATTAAGAAGGGGGAGAGTGTACTAATTAATTACCAGTAAGGATGAAGTAAGATATTTATAGGAAGAAACAACTGAATTTTCAATAGAAGATAGAAATTCAAAGAGAAGAACTAAGAAAGGAATGAGTATTTACTAGGTTTGGAGCAAAAACTGCAAAGATTCTTAGGCAAAAATCATAGTTCTGAGTTTAAGGATCAGTAATATTCCATCCCAAATTATACATCTGTATCTTGTCTCTCTCTTTCTCTGCCACTCTCTTTATTGTCTCTTCCCCACTCTTTCCATTATCCACCTCCCCCCAGGGCTTGTACTCTGCTATAGAGTAGGGAGCAGATTGCCATTAGATATTATTTCAGAGGCATTGACTTATGTACTCAACTTTGATGCTCTCTTTTAAAAAAATCACTTTAAAAGTTTTCATTCCATAATTGGGTATTTCCACTTGATAACTGATCAAAGCAAGCATTCAAAGAACTGGTTCAACAAAACTCTCTCAGTGTTTGTAGTAACCACACTCTTATCTTTATGAATAAAACAATTTTGTTCTAATTATTGAGCAAAGATTGTTTTCTCAGCTTGTAAGGAGAGAAGTGGTAATATTCACAAGGTATAAAGCTCTATATTTCCATACACTTTTTTGTTGAGTCAAAAGACTTATTATTATGTCATCAAGTGTAACCCAGAAGTTTAGGTAGGGTCAGTCACTAAAAGAAGAATAAATTTGTGCCTGTTGTCATCACCATTGTTGATTTTTGTATGCAGTGCTGGGCTTATCTTCAAAGTTTATATAGTGAGTCAATGGTTGTGTTAATCATTACTTGGAAAAAATATGCATTTGTCAATCTTGGAATGTATGGTTACTAGGGAAAATCCTCCTGGAAGTTAGGATGGCATTATCATACCTTCAGCAAAAAGATGTTTCCATAACCATCACTGAGATATTTTTCCCAGTCTACAAGAAAATAAAAACAACTAATTTAGAATTTCCAACTGTGTGAAAATACTGCTGGATGTTACAAGCCCTTTTATTCTTGGTAACTGTTACATAGGAGAAAAGAAAAAGGAAGGAAGGGAAATAAAATTTATAACTCCATGGTTTCAAATAAAATATTTTTTTAAAATCCTCTCATTTAAGAATATGTAGTATTATTTAAGGTAAGCACTTGGAAAGGCCTGAATAAATGAATATGTATAATACAATAAGTTATATTTTTGATAGAATATTTTACCATTACATAAATTAATTCATGTATAATTTTACTCTCTCTTTTGTAAGATGTTTCTACTAATGTATCCCAGGGCTAGTGAATGCACTAAGAAAAATAATGATATGATGCTGACTAGGCG
Organism: Macrotis lagotis; assembly: GCF_037893015.1. NCBI lineage: Eukaryota > Metazoa > Chordata > Mammalia > Peramelemorphia > Peramelidae > Macrotis > Macrotis lagotis. Next base: position 161,894,542 of record NC_133664.1, on the reverse strand, counting down.
TATTTTAAATTTATTATATCTAACTTCAACTGATTCGTTATGACTGCATGGCAGGCCACTTTTTATTAAAGATTCTATAAAATTATATACAATAGCTGTTCTAAAATTTATGCCCTCAGTTTACACCCTTTTTTCTTACCTATAAATTTACTATTTACTTTATTGAAAAGATTGAGATTATTTGATGTGAAATCTCTCAATTCTACATGTCCTCTGGTCTTACTTGTGCTTCCACTTATCATTTCTACCCTTCATTTCAATTCCAGATGCTAATTTATTTTCTCAGTTACCAAACAGCCTTTTTTCTATTTCCACTGTTCAAAAAATATATTCTTCCCTTCACCTTGAGTAACTTGCCTCAAGTTTTTTTTAATTTCTAAAATGAATAGGTTAGTTCTTCACTTTTAGTTTCATTCTCCATTGATTTCTCAGTATTTTGTAATAATTCCCCATCTCCATTTATGGGGAACAAATTCTAAAAGATTGAAATGGTAAATTTGTGTCTTATTTTCTGTCTTTGATTTGATGTTTCTATTCAGCCTATCCAGGGCATTAAAGTAAGGATCATGGAGTCATGGGTGGTTTTTTCATCACTCTTATGATTTATCATTCAATCTTACAGGATAAATCATATCAGAGAGGTGATGCCATATCATGCAAATGAATTGGATATGAGTGAGGGGGTGCTGCGCAAAGTCCTACTTTCTTCTCCAGAGCCATCTGGGACCAGTGACCAGATATGAATCAGGACAACTGGGCATGGCCCTGGATGCAATGGGATACCTTGGCTTTTTTAAGCTAGGTCTTTCCCAGGTCACAGTTTGACTGAGGCAGCACCCAATCAGTTCTTAAGGTTAGGTAGGAGAGAGAAAAGGCAAGTACTGCTGCCAATTGAAGTCAAGGATGGCTTTCACAAAAAAAGGAGACAAATGGGTGACTAGTCTGAGAATAGGTTTTAAATTTCTGGAATAAACTGAAAATATTGGGTTAGTCTATGAATAAAATGTGCTTAATAAACACTAATAAAAACATTTTTCTAGCATCAAGCAAAGCAAATAATTTAGATATAACAGAAATGATAGAGAAAATTCCTTATGCAAATACACTTAGGTCATTAGTTGACCATATAGCTTTAGGGTAGGAAAAAGAACAACTATTAGAAATAGTTAGAAACATATAAAAAGCAAAATTTAAGATAGAATGTAATACTGAACACCATGACTTCTGGGATCAGTACACAAATACAAAAAGTATGGTTAGCAAATAAGGGATTTAAAAATGCTAACACAAGGAAACAAATTCAACCTCATGGATATTGCTGAGAAGTGGTGGGATGAGACCCATTTCTATAACTCTTTGATAGTAAAAAAAAATGCAATCATTTCATTGTATTGATATAGAAAAAATAGAAAAAAATAATTCAGTGTCAGAAATTGATGCCAGAGAGAGCACCCAGATATTTCATTGTGTCAGAATCTCCTAGTTCAAAATTAACTAGAAAAAAATCTATTCAAATCATATAACATATTAGTTTATATATATGTTATTTTGTGAATTTACAAAGTGATAGTTTTTCTCATTTGAGGTTACGTATTTTAGTATATTCTTGCTGTATTTGTGCATTCATTGTTTTGTACAAAATTTTCTACCAAATAAAACTATTAAAGTATTTTTAAAATATTTTTTAAGTCACATTAAGTTGAATGAGCATTTAAGTGCTTGCTATGGAACATGACCAATGTTAAACATTGGGGATATAAAGGAAAAAAAACAAAGTTCATGGTCCAATGAGAGAGACAAATGCCAACAACTATGTAAAACAAGTATAGTATTTAAGATAAATTGGAGATAATCTCTAAGGAAAGGCAAATGGTTGAGGAGAACTGCAAAATGTTACTTTTCTTGTTTGTTTTTTTAAATAAAAGATAGGTGGGATTTTAGCTGGAACTTAAAGGAATCTAGAATTTTCAAAATGATTATTTCATTACTTTAGACATTAAATTTTTTGAAATTAATACTTATTACTTAATTGAAAATGATGTAGAAAAAGAAGGACATGAAGGGGGTAATAGAAGGAGCAAGAGGGAGAAAGACGAGGTAAGACAGAGGAGATATAGAGAGGAGAGACACTGGAAAAGATAAAGACATGAAATGGGGTAGAGAATATGATTCTTTAATTTAGTGACTGAAGATACTAACTTTATTCTTGATGAGTTGGAAAAAAATAAAGTCATATTGAACTTAAAGCATTGTGTGGTATAGTGAAAAAAACCCAGACAACTGAATTACATTGAGCAAGTCAATACTGAGTCCCTCACTGGTAAAATGAAGAGTGTGAGGTTAGATGTACTTCCAAAGTTCCTTTCATGTCTAAATCTATGATTCTATAAAATTCTATATAAAATTTGTATCATGGTAAATACTAGCTCAAATATTTGCAAATTATTATACTCTGTGACAATGAAAACATCACATGTGCTTAATAAACATGTGCTTAATAAACACTAATAAAAACATTTTTCTAGCATCAAGCAAAGCAAATAATTTAGATATAACAGAAATGATAGAGAAATGAATTGGATATGAGAAATAATACAATGTCTATTTTTTTAGGTTTTTACATTATCTAGAAATTGCAAAAGGGGAATATTCACAAATATTTAAGTGTTGGTTTTAAAACTGCAAAGCCACAATTGCTGCTCTTTTACATAACCCGGAATCTATTTAAATCACCCATGCATTGTTTTTTCCATGTTTTTATTCAAAAAGCATATGTTACCATATTTCCACTTTGTGTGAGGAATGAGGGTAGAAAACACCCATAATTCTATACTTCCCAGAAGTGTGGAACTCATCCATCAGCTAAAATACTCTCAAATTATTTCTTCTAAAATTCTTTGTCCTCATTTGGTCTTAACTAAAGCAAACAGACATATTTATGTAAGTATAACTTTTTCCCTTAAAAATTAGTTCCAAATAAAGATTTTATTTATGAGCTGATAAATTAGGAATCTATATTGTATTGACTGCTTTACTATTAAACAATCATTTAATCTCAGGCCTATCTATTCAATGAGAAAATATTTATAAGTATCAAATAAATACTAATAAGATACTCCAATGAATGTTAAATTTAAAAAAAATTCAAGATAATTTAGGCATTCTTTAAAATAGTGGTGCTATATTCAATGATATTATACCATTTAGTCTGTTCAAATTATTATTTTATTTACGTGGTCATTCTATACCAAGAGCATGAAATAATAGTCTAGCAACACAAATGCTGTTAAATTTTCTTAATGGATCCAAAATAAGAGGATACTATTGTCTACAAGCTAGTTTGGGGTTATCACTAAAATCAATAGGCTCACTTGATGAACTCTTTGTCTTGTTTCTTATAAAACAAAATTTTTAAGTTCATGGAGCACAGAATGGCAAGAAAAGAAAAATAAAATAAGCTGTTGAAAAGGAGAAAGGCAGTAGGATAAAAGAAAAATGGGGACCATAGTAGCTTCAGAAATTCTTGAGTTATCTACTAGAACAAAAATAAACATGTAAATTATTTCTGCATGAAAATTCATTATTAGCCTGCTGGTGGATTTAAAGTAAATTAAACTCAAATACATAGGTCATTCTAAGGGATTCAGTTTTCACAATCACTGAATAATCAAGTAATTACAATATTTGAGTCAATATGATTTACTCTATACTTTTATAAATGTTTTTGAACAGTGTCCAGGAGGAGCTTTTACCCCCAACATGAGAACAACTAAGGAGTTCCCAGATGATGTTGTAACCTTTATTCGGAATCATCCCTTAATGTACAATCCCATCTATCCAATACACAAAAGACCTTTAATCATCAGAATTGGCACAGACTACAAATATACAAAGATAGCTGTGGATCGAGTAAATGCTGCTGATGGAAGATACCATGTCTTGTTTCTTGGAACTGGTAAGGCGTGCATCTTCATCCAAAGACAAACTTAGCATAGTCACTTTTATTTTTACTTAGTATACAGAAATTACCTTAGTTGAACATATATTAGTACTTTCTGATGGCTATAATACTATCAAAGTTAACACATAATTTGTATATATTGTATGACACTAAAACTTTTTACAAAATATTTAATCCTCTCTCTCTTTGTCTCTGTCTCTGTCTCTCTTTCTCTCTCATTGACTCTAAAGTTTTACAAAAAATATATATATTTTATTTATGGAAACATAGCTTATTTGTTTTGACTGTAATTTATAACATTGGGACAAATACCCTATTGGGTAAAATAACTTACCTGACCTGTTCTTCCTCCTTGAAAACACTACTGGAAATTAACATTGAAGGTTTGAATGAGAAACTGTTCTTAGTCTGTATTTTTCAATTAACATTTATTGAGATCTACTAAATATAAAATTTATACAAAATAGAAGTTTTTTTGGGAAATGTTTTAGCAACTGAGGGGTGGGGGGGTGTAGGACTTAACAAAGGCTTTATAAAGAAGTTAGCATTTGAGTTGCACCTTTAAGGAAGGTAGAGTTGTTAAGAATGGATAAGAGAGGGTGTGCTTTCTTAAGATAGGCAATGAAAAGGCTTGGAGATGTAAAATGGAGTTTTCTGTATGAACAGCAAGGGCAAGACTAGATTTCAGAGTTGAAGTATTAACAAGATTGGAAAGACAGGTTGGAAGCAGTTGATATGAATTTTAAAAGATAAAGAGCAGGATTTATACTTGCTTCTAAAGAAATTAAGGGATTTACAGAAGTATAATGAGTTAATGATATCGACAGACTGATTAAGGATAATCAATCAAGGAGCTATGTAAAGGATTGATTATACAGAACAGGAAATTAAGACAGGAAGACCAATAAGAAAGTTGAGAAAGAGATGATGTGGCCCTATTTGGAGTTTTCTTGGAAAAAGATACCATAGTGGTTTGCCAATTTTCTTTTCCAGTTCATTTTACAGATGAGGAAACAGACAAACAAGGTTAAGTGATTTGCCTAGAGCCACAGCTATGGGATTTACTAGATGTAGATGTGTCTGAGGCTGGATTTGAACTCGGGTCTTCTTGACTCAAAACTTTATTCACTGTGCCAGTTGTCAGTTAAGATCTTTAGGCTGTAGTCTCTTTCCTAGGAAAATCATGGAATTCGCGATTAAAACATCTCTGGTGTCCCTTTGAACCCCAATTTTCATTGATTTAAGTGGGTTATTGAATAAATATAATCTTAATCAGAGAGCTAGATAAGAAAATAGTGAAAAGAGGTGCTTGGAAATTGTCCCTGGTTTAAGATTAAGGAAGCAGAAATTCAATTCATAAGCATTTATTTAAGCACCTACCACATATTAAACACTGAAATAGGAATTAAAGATACAAGTACAAAGAATGGGGGGAGGGGATCCATACTTGAAAGTAGCTCACATTCTATTGATATTCAAGTAAGCAAGGATTCCACAAAGAGTATATAAGAAGAGAATCTTGTGTTTTTCTCATACAAGTATTACAGTCACTATAGAAAATAAAAGAACTTCTGAAGCATAATAAAATATTAAAAATTACCTCTATTCTTGTTTCCATGAGTAAATGCTAATCATAGGATGTTCTGTTTTATTTTTAATCTTCATTACACTATTCAAGTGGCATTTACACCCCGAGGCTATTTATGAATCCGTATAAAGCATTACTTTTATGGAATATGAAGACTGAGAGATGACAGATTATAAGTATCAAATTAATTTAGGATATGTGTAGTTTTATTTTGATCTTTTATTGTAGAATACAAATTGATTTTTTAATAATTCTTGCTTAATCTATTGTTTAAGTTTTAAAATCATTAGATATATCATGACCATATAAATAAATAACTAATGGAATTTGTTGTTGCTAATAACTTCTTGTAGTTAAATATATAAAATCAGACTTTACCTCTCTAAAAATCTAAATTCTCTGAAGATATATATTCCACACTGACTAAAGATAAGTGTTGTCAGGTACTTTTAATGTGGAATGTTGTTCTCCAAAATCGTGTTTTCCTCTATGATGGAAGGAACCATTTCAGGGTCATGTTTTCTTAATCATTTTAAAATAATTTAGTTAATTACCCTCTCCTTTCTGTATGGCCATGTAATTGCACACCATGGTATATGATGTTTTTAATCTCCCTTTCCATATAAGCCCTTGGAAACTGAAATAATAGAAAAAAATGCTGGGGGAAAAAACTGAAATTTCTGATATTATGGGTAGCCAAATTGTAACGTTGAACTAAAGACATGACTGTTACAAGAAGTAGAAAATGTTTTTCTCCATTTCATTACTTTTTCTTACCACATAGTTTGCTGGAAAAATGCACATAGACTTCTTAGAAAAAAAAATGAGTGTATTGGTGTTTTTTAAGATGTGTCATTTTCCAAAATGAAATTTTAGCATATGATTTAAATTTAACATACTTAAGGAAACCACATATTCCTCTTAAAGACAACACAAATATAATAACCTAATAAAATTTGAGCTATGATGTAAATTCCTATGAAAACAGCATCTTTTCAAAAAGATGGCAATAAGGAAAGCATGTTTTCTTGACCAAGTGATCTTATGCACATTGCCTCACATGGCCACACTGTAATTTTATGTGTATGTATTTAGATTTATATCTGATCATAACACACATTAAGGAAACTGGACCAATTGTGCTTGTTTCCAATGATGGATTAGTTACCTAATACTGGAGACATCCCAATACAAACTAAACTAGTCAGGGAGATGATTCATACTTCAGAACAGATAAAATCACCACGGTAGGTCCAACCACCTTGAAGATTCTATGAATCCAAAGATTATCCTGAATAAGCCCCTAACCTTTCTAAGAAACCCCACTATTTTTACAGAGCAGGGGTTTAAGGGATGAACTTCTTGAAAGAGGGCTGAAATCTCTGTACTCCTTTTCAGAATAACATAAATTGCCTACAGTCAATATTGAAGAAAGAAATGTCAAAGTTTACTAAGAGTTTAATAAAGTTTATTAAAAATAAAAATATCATTTTAGTTTATAGAAACTTTCAAGTTATTCACAGTTCCCTTTGGAAGTCCAATGGGCCATAGATTAAGAACCATGCATCGAAGCTTTCAAAGAAAGCTTGACAGTTGATTTGAGATCTATTTATTTGTACCTAATGGAGGGGAAAGAAAACTTTACTGAAATTTACTACTGAGAGGCTGAATTCAAATATAGCTTGGTATGTTCATTATTTTTAAGTTAACATGTAGTGCTTTTTCTTTGAAAGGTTTAAACATTTCTTGGGTGGTACCAATATTCCTTACAGTTGCTTCTCAGTGCTAACTTAAAATGAATTTCTTTACCAAAGGCAAAAAGCTTTTCAGCTGTCATAAATAAAAATGATCAGGTTGCTGTCACCATGGAGAAAACTTGCATTGTATTTTTCATAAATTTTAGAGGAATTTAATGAAGATGTTACCTGTCAAAAGAGATTCAAAAGGCAGAATTCTGTGTCAATTCACTGACAAGAATGAAAATATTTTATTAACTGTTTTTGATTTGAAAATTACTGGTTATTTGTTATCTTAAAATCCTTTGGTAGTGAAGACTCAGATGACACAATGGCAATTATCAACAGTTATTCCTGATGGATTGCTATGGCAGAGATAAGACAAGATACTGTGGCTCCTGTCTGTCATGTTTGGTGGTCAGATTCTTGTGTGGTATCAAACTGAAAGCCAGCCAGATAGATAGACACAGATATGATAGAAACATGTTCTGGTAAAGACCCATAATTAAATTGTATTTAATGTGTATAAGCACTTTTGCATTTCATTTCATTCCCCCAATAGTCCTGAGTTAAATGCTTCAGTTATTATCCTCATTTTTGCAAATGAGGAAACTAAGACTGAGAAAGGTGAAGTTAACTTGAGAGCATACCCTTGACAAGGAAATTTCTGAGGCTGGACTTAGACTTAAATTTGGGGGACTGAAAGTCTAATTTTTTGTATTGACTCTACTACATGGCATGTCTCTTGTTAACTTCTTACTGTTTTTATAATAAATCTGTTTCTAGTGAATAATATTCCAATAGAACACATTTCCTGAGGGCAAGAGCTGTTGATATTTTAAAATCTAAATATCTAAATATGGGACCTTGCCCACAATAGGAACTTAGTAAATGATTGTTAAATTGAATTACAACAGAATTAGAAATTTACAAGATATATGTCATATACATAGATAGATATAGATACATTTATATCAGTATATGCATATGTAGGTATATACCTTATACTTGCATATTATTACATAATTAGTATAGTAGTTTTTAATATTTCTTGTCTTGGGGGAAAAACTTAACTTTTATGTTACATATCTGCTCAACAGTTTCTTCTGAAGAATAAATAACATCATTGTCATTGATTTTGCCCCTTTTTCCATTATCAATCTAGTAATCGACCACAATTTAGTATGTCAGATGAGAGAACTAACTTTATTTTATAAACCAGTATGTTGTAATTTGTTGGTGTCAGGGCACATACATTTGGTGAGAGAGAGCCTTTTAAACTCTATAGAAGGTAATAAAACAGCAGGAGAGAGTTTTTCCTGAGATTAATATTTCTATTTTAACATTGCCACCTACTGCTTGCAATGCAGAGCATTTGCTCCAAGTCTACCACATTGCATAGACAAGAGACAGTGCCTGTTTTCTTTAATGTTGCCGCAGTTATAAAAATATTTAAATGTCTGGGTCAGGTTCAGATACATTCAGCCATATTTATATTTTTCTCGCTCTTCATCAATCAGGATGTCATGTGGTTTTTGATAAAAGCTGAATAATTCCTGTGAATGGATGTTAAAGATTTAGGATGATTTAGTATGATTATTAATTCATAATGTGGGATGCATACATGTGGTTTCTGTCCTGGCTTCTCCTAGAGCATTTGCTGGATCAGTGTTTCTTAGGCTCTTTACTTGCATGCAATCTATGTTAAAACCTGCCTTTGCTAAACCCTGTGGAAGTCTAAGTTCTAAAGCATATTCCCCATTTGAGTCAAAGTTATTAACATCTTTGCCTTCGTGTTATGTGACAGTTACCTATGTAGAAGATTGAAGCATTCTGGCAAAACCAGGCTTTGGAAATGCATAACCCTAATGAACAGCAGAGCCATGGGTTCTCAGTAGAAAGAAGAGACTGCCAGAGATAATTTGGTAGTGTAAGGAGGTGCATTTAGTCTCAGAAAAGTCTAATGTTTATTAATCCAAGTTGGCATAGTAGAAAGAGCTCTAACTACATTCAGATGACCTCGTTAAGACCCTATCTCTATTCTTTACTGTTCTATGAGAACTTTGGCAAGTTATGTAAACCAACTCATTGTAAGTCCCCTTATTTACAAAAAAATGAGATTATCTCTGAAGTGCCTCATATAAGTAGTATAGTAGTGTTGGTTTTGAGGTCTGGAAGAACTGAGTGCAAATCTTTTCTCAGCCACTTTTTAGCTATTTGTCACTGGGCAAGTCACTGAAACTCTCAAATTGAGTTTGTTGTTGTTTAGTCATTCTCAGTCAGTTGTAAATAATTTTTTATGACCACAGTTGTTTTTCTTTTGGCAAAGATGGATTTTTTTATGACAATAGTTGTGTTTTCTTTGACAAAGATAATGGAGTGGATTACCATTTCTTTCTCCAGATCAACTTACAGATAAGGAAACTGAGGAAAACAGGATTATATGACTTACCCCAGATCCCATACCTAGTTAGTAGATCTCTGAGGTCAGATTTAAATTCAGGAAGATGAATATTTCTGACTCCAATTCCAGGATTTTAACCACTTTACCACTTATCTGACCATCTCTTTTAAAATCTGGGCTGAGATTTAACCTACAAGAGGTTGTGAGGATCCAGTGGGATGACATATATAAAGTATTTTGAAAATCTTAAAGCCCTGACATTTACTTTAATTCCTGTTTGACCTTAGGAAAGTCACTTTAACTCTGTCGGCTTCAATTTAATCATAACCAATAAAGGAGTTGGATTAGATGGCCTCAAGAACCCTTTCAGTTCTTACTCTAGGATTTGATCAATGAATCCTTGGTAAATCCTGGCTTTTCATATTTTTTTCACTTTATAACAGTGTGCTCCAGCCAACACTGAAAATTAGATAGATACTCCTCAAACTCATATTTCACTTCCCTCTATTTTCACAAAGCTTTCTGGAATGAGATCCCCTTCTATCTTCACCTCTCAGAATCCTTATCTTTCATGAAGGTTCTGCTCATTTGTTAACTCCTAAGCTCCCCAGGTTTTCTTCCTCAGGTTTGTGTTTAACTTCTTTTTATAATATATCACCTCTTGCAGTTGTTTATAAGCTCATTAAGTAGAAGCATAATTTTGTTTTTGACTCCTAGTACTCAAGTGTGATTCCTGTTACAAAGTAAGAACTTAATCAATGCTTATTTACTGAGTCTCCAACACAGTGCTCAACATGGAATAGTCACTGAATAAATTTGGATTATGAACTTCATTGACTTCCAAAGCAAGATCCAATGGCACCTAAGTTTCCCCATGTGTTTTGCAGAGAACTTCATGGCAAGAATTACTACTATGTTCATAAGAACTGAGAGGGTTTTAAGTCTGAACATTCCTTTTTAAAGAATAATGGCACAAAAGAAGGAAAAGTAGAAGTTGGCAGAAGGGTGGCATTAGAAGTAGACTTTAATGAAGGAGAATGTAAAATATAAAGTTAAAAGAAATGCCTCCAAGAATGCTGAGGAGCCTTCCCCCATTACTATAGAGAGACTTTTTCTTCTTAGACTTTTTCTTTTCAATTTTTTAAAGGTAGAATTTTCTGAATTTAATTTATTTTCTTGTTTTTATGTTAAATATAATTTGAAACTTCTCTGAATTTGCAGCTAAACAAAATGAAGTGAAGACTTTTGACTTAATTACCCATTTAAATGAAGTTAATTAGCCCCATAAAAATTGTCCTAAAAGAGCATTGTTTAAAAGTCCCAGATAAATGATTTACTTTTTTGTAACTTTAATTATACAGATGATTTCTTCAGCTCACAATGCTACATGTTTAGACCTCCATTTTATTTTAAGCAAAATACCATCACCCCCTCATTTCTGTATGGTATTTGTAATGTTTTAAAAGCATTTTCAAGTGATGCCTCATATTACTATGGAATTATTTTATTATTTTACTCTTAAAAGTTCTATCCTTTACATATGCAGATGGAATTACTGATAAGCTATAAATAGGAAATGAAACTTGAGTTGTTGGGGGGGGGGGTTTCCTCCCCCCCATTAGTGGTGATGGATTTTTTTCTGAGATCTATCCATACCTCCTAACTCATTTCCCTGTGTGAACAATGAAATGCATTTATAAGAAGTCCAGCTAGGTTAGAAGGTAGCATTGGAAGCTCCACAGGGAACAGAGCTACTTTGTTTTCTCTATATTAAGGCAACTGCCCTATGTAAGATAGAACCCATAGTTTTGATTCAATGAGTTTTAGCACTCTTATGATCTGATGGATAGAAAGGATGTCTTATTGAAAAATTATGGTAACTATGTTCTGAAAGAAGTTCTTTGTTTTTTTCTTCAGAATTTTTAAATTTATTATTATAATAGTTCATATGAATTTAATATTTTTGTTCTTGATCTGGGTCTGTGATAGGGGGAATTCATGGTAAGAAAACACCTTCTTTCGATACAGAGTAGTGATTTCTCTGCAGGGTTATGGAGTAGAATTAGGGTTTTAATTTGGGGAAGATTCCTGAAGCATCAAGTCATCAAGCAACTTGGCAGGATTCATAAATCTATTCAGAAGTAGAGTTTAAAGCAGGTATTCCAGTCTCTGAAAGCAGACCTCCTTTGCATAACTTTATTTGATTTTCAAAGCAATTTTCAAAGTCCCTTGAGATGGGCCTCACATAGGTACTGTTGTTCAACTGTTTTTCAGTTGTGTCCAATCTCAGTGAAACATTTGGGATTTCTTGGAAGTGATACTAAAGCGGTTTGCCATTTTTCCTTCTCTAGTTAATTTTACAGATAAGGAAACCGAGGCAGAAAATTTAAGTGACTTGTCTAGGATCACTAGAAGTGCATGAGATCAGATCTGAACTCATGGTGATGAATCTTCTGACTCCAGACTTGGTACTTTATTCACTAGGCAACTTGGTTTCCCTCAGATATGGGTATTATGATGCCCATTTTACCCATGGTGAAATTGTTGATCAGTAGTAAAGTGATATTCCTGTTTTAAAAGAGCTAGTAAATATTCATGTCCTATGCCTGCCATATCCTTTGGATATGGGTAACTTTTTTAAAAAACCAGATCTGTACACTCCATGCTTGTTAACACTGGGGGAAGATGAAATATGACTCAGAATGCTATGGAAATATGTATCATTGTGAAAAGCACCCTTTTGAAAGGACTGGAAGGGCAGTGATTTATCTTAAGAACTTGTTGATTCAATTACTAATTAGTGATTTGTATGGTCTTAAATCATAGAGACAATAGATGGTTCAGTAGAGTGCTGAGTCTGGAGTCAGGAGGACTTGAGTTCTAAACTAGTCTCAGTCACTAGCTGTGTGACCCTGGTCAAATCATTTAACCCTGTTTGCCTTAGTTTTCTCATTTGGAACTGGAAAAGGAAATCATGTCTTTGCCAAGAAAAACTCCAAAATCAGACACAACTGAACAACAATTAAGTAATATGAATACTGCCAAGCATTTCCATATCCCTTTATGTTCTCCAACTATTTTAATTTTAATTTTTAAAGGATAGCTAGAGGAGATTCCAGCTTGAAAGTATTAAGATATGAAGCTTTTGTCTATTCACAGAATGGGTTCAGAGTAGATAGTCACATAATGGTTTTCTTCTTGATGTCCTGCCAGATTTCCTAATCCTGATTTTGGTGGTGTATATCCTAGGGATAAGAATCTGAGGTCTGTTGTTTAGCACAGCAAGACCTTATATGACTACCCATAAGGATGTCTATTACTGTGAATTGTGGTAGTGGTTTCTGTTGGTGGAAATTCAGCTCTTTAGTTTTACTGAGCTGGGAAGACTTCAGATTCTAGAAAATGGAAAGAAATGTTCATATTGGAATGTAAACTAGTATAGACTGGAAGAGAAGGATTTGAAACTTGAATTGCTGAGGTGAGCTTCTATGTTTGGATTTGCTGAGTCTTAACCTTATTAAATTTTCCTTTTTTTCAAATTCTAGCTTGTCTGTAAGATGAGCAAAATGTTTAATGACTTCCTCTTTAGTATTTTTAATTGGGGAAAAAAAGCAACAAAATAAAAAATAGTCAAGAATATCATAATGTTGGCAAGTAGATTCATAGGATTTTTACAATGGGGAAGAAGGTGAAAAAGAAGTTATTTGACCTTCAGGTAATGATAAAGTGAACCCAAAGAAGCTACTATATAAGAATTAATATAGCAAGGATCTGAGGAAAAAGACAGGAATAGTAGTAGAATTGGAGGCTCCTTGCTCAGAGGTACTTACTAATTGTCAGCCTAACAACAACAGAGCATATTGGATCATGAATCCAGGAAATAATAGGTTTCTTAAGATTTGTCAGAAAATGACTCATCCAGAAATTTGGGAGAAATTATAATTACCCTGAAAGACAAGTCAGAATTCCCAAAAGACTATGGTAGGTTAAAGGTTATTGTCAAATATAATAATATAATAATTAATGGGAATAAATTTAAGTCTTAAGTGAGTGGATAGGGAGTTTAGGATGTTTTAAAAGACAATAAGCTCAGTATGAATTAATATTGAAATATGCCAACCAAAAAACGTTCATGTGTCCTTGGGCTACTTTAAGAGACATTGCTTGCCTGAATAAGGAGTTAATAAATATTTCCTGTATACTCTGCCATTCCACCTCTGTAGCATTAGTTTCAAGTTGGAATACTAAAAATATATACTTCCCAGGAAAGAATTTCTTCACTTATAGAAAAGATATTGTACTAGATAATCTCATAAATATCTTTCTAGATATAGTATCCTAGGAGCCACAATGGATGAAGGTATTGATAATGGAAAGGGTGTTTAGAAAAAGTCTTCCAGAATGGTGAAGAGCCTTGAGTCAATATCATGTAAAGATTGTTTGATGAAACTGGGTAAATTAAGATATATTCCAGAAGGTAATATATGCCTTCAAATTTCTGAACATTTTTTGGAGATAGAAAATGAGTTAAATTTGGCATTTTAGATTATAGAGAACAGAATTAGGCGCAATGAGTGGATATTGTTTTAAAAAAGTTCAAATGTGCTATATGGGAAATCTTCCCAAGAATTAAAACTATCCAAAAGTAGGATGCCATCCCTGGGACAGGGGTTGCAGATTGATGTAGAGATTGAAAAATGATTGGGCCTCTTACCCCAAGACCAAAAATTGGAAAAAAATCCATGGGAACTCATTATACTTGCCAGTTATGGAGGAAATGTTAGTAGTGGTCAATTGTAGTCATGGGAACACTGCAATTCACCTTTAATGGACTGTATTAATGGGATTGAGAACATCATTCTTTGACTACCTAATTATTCTGCTAAAACATAGGCTTGATCAGGGTTTGTTGTTATTTGGGTACACTGAGGAATGCGTTTTAGAAAGGGAGATGAAGAAATCATCCAGACAGCCATTGTCAATAGCTCACAGAAATGTAGAGGCAAAAGCAAAAAACAGGATAGAACATGATCCTGGAGTCAGAAAGACCTAAGTTCAAATCCAGCCTCAGACATTTAATAATACCTGAGCTGTGTGACCTTGTGCAAGTCACTTAACCCCATTACTTACCAAAAAAAAAAAAAACAAATAAAAATAATCTAGGTAACAGATAGGACAGTGGTACTGATTGGCCCTAACCAATGTAAATCATGTTCAGCAGACAAACTAGCTCATTACTTGAATTAATATAGTAGACTTAATAAGAAGTTGATTATCTTCTTTTTGATATTCAACTGTACATAGGCTAGATCTTGATGTAAAACTTTATAACCTTTTCTTTATTACAACAACATAAATTCTATCCTTTGCCCTCTTATTTCAGAAGAATCTTAATCTACAGTCTCTCACCATGTATTTGCTTGTTTTAACTAATACTTTAAAAAGTTTCTTAGAACACTTGATTTTTTGAAAAGGGATTTATTTATAAAAATCATTTATAAAAAAGGCATTTATTTATAAAAAATGGAATTATTCAAAACTAAGTGGTACAGTAGCTAAAGCACAGGTTTTAGAGTCAGGAGGATCTGCTATTTGGTTCAATGTAAAAGAAATTGTTTTTAACATTTTACATTGTCTGAGAATAAAATGCATTAATTTTTTTGAAAAGATGACTTCTGTCCCCTTGAAGGTATTCAATATATTAAAGGGTAGAGGAGTTTAAGTTTCTTATAGAATATAAGCTCCTTTTAAGCAGTTATTTTTTAATTGATTCTTTGGTTTTTGTCTTTTTCTCCCTAGTGTCTAACACAATACCTTTCTTAATGATATTTGATGGCTTCTTGGAGTGGTTTTGAAGAAGGACCTCTGAAATCCTTTTGAACTTTAAGCCTTTTTAAAAGTTATATCAGTCTATAAGAGTTGATTCTTATACATGTTCCAGAAGTTTGTTTTTATGGAGGACTATATTAGAGGAATTAATAAGATTCAAATGTTTGGGTCTTCTGAATGAAGTTGTTGATTTCCATAGTCCCCTGGAGGCATAAAAAGGACAATATTTGAAAAATATGATAATAATCAACTTCCTAATTTAAAGTACTTTCCTTTTGTTAAATCTCTGGGCATTTTTGTAATCAAGGCTTTGATTTTATGGTCCAAAAATCTTCTCTGTTTGCCAGAAATTACTAAGACTATATAGATGATTGTTTGTCATTACAATCTGCAGCAGTGAACCATAAACCCAGCGTTGTCTTCAATATACTTGTATGTGAGTGATGATGTAAATCTAAATAAATAAAAATTATGGCCTTCCTTTTCTCTTCCTATTGTCTAAACACTCATCTTCCCCTCATCACTTCACTCCTTTCAACCACACACACACTTGAAGCAGCTCTCCAAACTTTGCGATTTTCAACTTAGACTTCTTCAGTGGGACTCCATTTTGCTTTTAAAAAATGACTTACAGATCCTCTAGCTTATGTAAGCCTATTTAGATGACTCATTAATGGGTATAAGGGGCAGTCAAGGATTTATCATATTACTTCTCTTGATATTTTGAACACCTTCTCCTCCAAGATGAAAATAGCTTTCTTTGAACTTCAAAATTTGGTCACAGCAATGACCCCATCAGAAAATAAATTATTCCAGGTCTAGGTAGCCCATCTGAACAAAAGTAGATTGATTTCTGGGTTTTGAATACTGACTAGATATAAGATCATGTTCAAATCAGCTAGGGGAACTTTTTCTTTATGAAGTAATGGTTGCAGAGTACTCTGAATGTTCAAAACTGAGTCAGAGAAACTTTGATTATATCCAGAATTTTCAGACCTTGTATTCTGAATATATGGATTTAAATTTATAGAATGTGGCTTGGAACATTTAAAGATTGCCCCCATTTTGAAACTTTTCACCAGTGGAAACCTTCAATAACATATTTTAATATACATTTTGTGGGGTTTGTTACAAACAAGATTGGGCTATTTTTTTTATTGCACTTGAGTAATTTCTTGGACTTCAGTATTTAGAAATCTAAATTTGCTTTTTTTGTTGAGTATTTTGAGACTGTCAATTAACAATGTAAGATGGAAACTCTTAACATGAAAAAGAATCTTTTATGTCAGAGCATTTATAACCCATCCAAGTGCAAGCCAAAAACTAATTTGAGATTTGTGGCATTTCACTAAATAGTTCCAAGTTATGCTTTCCCATGTAATGTGGATTTTTATTCTGGACTTTATTCTAGACCATTCCCATTCTAGACTTTTCCCAAATCACATTTTGTACTTTGCATGGACCAGCATTTTATGATAAAAAGAGATTTTTTTATAACATAAAAGTATTTAGTACATGACTAGATATAAAATTGACTGATAAAATTACAGTTCATGATATGACCACAGAATCAGTGTATTTAAAACATCATAAATGAGGGAAAAATTAAAACAGTTATGATATGACTTCAAAATGCAGAGAACAGAAATACAGATGTAACAATATTATATTATCTGTTCTTTCCTCTTATAATTTATTATATTAAGATTTTTGAAACAACGAAGTCCTGCTACAAATGGAAGTGATTTTATATGCATGCAGGGAAAGGTCTAAGTTATTGTATATACAGTGTAAAAATATTTCTTCAACAGAAATTCAATAAATGTTTCTTCTTGTATCCACATGCTTTTCTTTTCCAGGGGAAAATATAATCTAGTAATAATCTAACATTTCATTATGTTCTGTTTCTTTTCCAGATCGAGGCACAGTACAGAAAGTTGTTGTTTTGCCTACTAATAGCACTGCTAGTGGAGAACTCATTTTGGAAGAACTGGAAGTCTTTAAGGTTTGATTCATTTTTTCCTAGCTTATTTGATTGAATTCTTTGACCTTATGGTCTTTTGAAAAGATAACTAGTTGATAAATGTTAAAATAAATGGATGTTGTAATGAGTTTGAAAGAAGAAAACAGATAAAATGAAAATAGATTGGTATTTCTTGTGGAATCTTTTCCCTCTTCTCTATATCTCAAATTACACATTTATTGTCTGTATTTTCTTTCCTCATCACTATGCCTTGATAAATTTTTATTAATTTTTTTAAATAAAAAGTAATTTTTTTCAAGATCTACTAGGTCTAGCCAGCAAAAAACTTTCATCATTAGCAACATATCCCACTAAAGCATAAACATTTTACTATTGCTGACTGTTAGATAACTACTCCAATTTTTAGTCAGAAAACATAAGAAAAACAGTTTTGTTTTTACTTGGTTTTATTGCTCTCAATTCAAATGTCGCCGAAGCTAAAGAAGACAAATAAATACTATCTCTCAGAACTGCACATTCTATCTCCTTAAGGGATTTCAATTTCATATTTTTAAACTTTTATCCCCACTTTGATGGATCCATCATATGAAGCCTCAAGCCCTTTATACTATTCCTTCTATAACATTATTTGCCTTTCTTCACATAAGCAATCTCTTTAATGCCAAAAAGGAGGGGAATTTGAAAACCTGTAAAAATAACAGATCCTAGAATCTTAAAGTTTGAAGAGTCCTAGTCAACTTGTCAAACTTCCTACATAAAAATCAATTAGATCCTTCTCTTTCTATAACTAGGATCTTGACATCACAGGATAATTGGTAGCACTAGAAAAGACTTAAAAGGTCATTTAGTCCAACATTTTCATTTTTCAGTTAATAAAATTAAGTCACAGAGAGGTGAAATGATTTGAAAGAACAAGAAATCCTTGAACATGTGTTCCTTAATCTAAAATTGGTGCCCTCTCCACTCTGCCTGTGCCTTGTGGCACATTAAGTTTGTAAGTCTTTTATGTATCACCGAATATTGATTGGGAAGATGGATGGTGGCTTTCTATAGTATTTATCTACTCTAGACCAAATTGGGTTGGGGGGTTTTTGGCACCATTTGGCTTGATAGTAGCAGTATTCAACTTTGCAACCTAGTCACTAATGTCCTCATCGCTAATAGTTATTGGCAAAGACTTCTTTCTGGAATAAAGATTTTTATCCATTTATACTCAAAAAGCATTTGACACAAAACAATTAGACATGGGAATAGGTAAAAAGATTATCAATTTGTGTCCAGTACCATTGAGGAGTTTCAGTCTTTTAGTCTTGCCCATAAGGAAGACAAGTCACAATCAGCCATTGAATGAGTAAAAATAACAATCTCTGTTTAAACCATTAAGTTGTGGTGGTCAGTTAAATAGCTGAACAGCTACCTTGAGTGCTATATTATGAATAATTAAAATTATTGTTATTAATTTACTTTAACCTTTACTCATATTGCAGTTTGCAAAATATATTCATATTCCTTACTTCTTTCCACACTCAGGACAATCCTGTGAGAAGGAAGATCAGGATTGTCTATGCAGATGAGGAAATGAGGAATCAGAGATCTTAAGTGATTTGTCTAAGACTCTCTTGTGAAGAAACTGGCACTCCTAAAAGTTCTCAAGGACAGCATTTTTAGAACATCCAATATAATTAATTCTGAGGAAAATGGAAAAAAATTGACAAAATGCAACCATCCAAAAAATATTGAAAATCTTGCAATGTTTGTCTACAAAAGTTTTTTCCTGGGAAAAAATTAATATTTCTCTTCAGTTCAACCATATTCTGACAATTTATAATTAAGTTATTAAGTTAGAACTCAATCTACAAAACAGTGATTAAAAACACTTCTTTTTCCATTACCCTTTTCAGTCTATTTTTTTGGCAAGTAAAAGTAATGTTTGCACTAGTTTAACAAGATATAATATTAATAGATAGAATGATACTTTACATTCTACTCCAAAGTGACAACTTGTCTGGTGAAAGTAATAGAAGAGTCTGTTTCCTGTTTCTTGAAAAAGACTTTATTATACTATAGCACTTCATTTTTTCCTCATATTGAAGTGTCCTTTTGATAATCAGACAGTATTGTTAATTAACTGGGTTTGATACAGACCAAAATATTTACATTGTAGATGGGTTTTCAAAGAAATATGAGATGTGCTTATTGTGATATAAACTGTTATGTGATTTATGTCTTGTTATCATTATGAAAGAATAACCTCTTTTAGAAAAGAAATACAGAATTGCATGGAGGGGACATCAGCAAACAGGAGCAAATCTGCAGTGTTATTTGCAGAACTCTACAGTGACTGTATGTGCCACTGATTGATATGCCCAAGTCAGAAGGCTCACTTACCTAATATAGTTACTATTTTCAGCCCAGTGTTTGTATCACATTTTCTGTGAATTAAAAGTAATAGGGTGTATGTGACAGTATGTCACAGGCTTGTAAGGAAATAATGTATTTAAACTTAAACAAGACTTGACATATTCCTTAGCTGTGTCACATGAGTGTACCACTGGAAAATAAATGTAAGGTTTAAAAAAAAGGCCAAGTTTTCTCCTTTGTTTCCATGGTGGCAAAGGACTACAAACCCTTCTTTTATGCATCCCTCTCTCCAGTCTGTGAGTTGGAACTAAGCCTGGTTTACTTAGAGGTGAGGTTGGCTGAAATATGAGAATTACTGAACTATCACCAACAGCTTAGACGTTTGTCTCAAGCAACACCTTTCTGCACATCTCTAAGAGTTGCTGAAAAAGCACTGGAGTGGGCTTTAGAGACCATTACATCACCTCTCTGAAAAAAAATGTCTTTTAGGCAAAGGGTTTGAGGCACAGAATTACTGTCAGGGAGGTAGGCATAAGCTACTGAACCTTTCTTCATCAGGTTTCAAGAATGATTTTGGGGTTATAAGTGATGCTCACCAAGTTCATCAATTATGAATCTGGCATTCACAGAGGATTACAGTCTGAGTATGTTACTCATTTTTTTTCACTTGACTCCTGTTCTGACCTCATTAAAGTGAGTCATTTCTTACAGTAGTTCTTTGTTCTTTGCAAAAGGAGAGAATTTAAAAGCTTGCTTTAGGCCAACCTGTTCTTCAAACCAAACTTGATCGAATAAAATAATGGTTTGTTATGCCTTCTGATTAATTTAGGAGTAAATATGGTTCGATGCCATTCCATAATTCTTTTTGAAAGCTTAAATCAAAATTTCAAGTTCATCAGTGGACCCACAATTCCAAGATTAATTTCTACTTTTATTTCATTCATTTATTTGTATCTCTTTCTTTTATTCTTTTTTTTAGGACAGGTCATATTCAGGTTATTCTGGTAGTTGAGGTTTGAGATTGGAATAAAATGAGATATTTGTAAATTGAGGTAGTTAACAAGAGTTATTTAGTCATAGCAAGAAATGGATAGTGAATAAGATTATAGCCTTGATCAAGTTATTTATAGTTTCCTTCTGCCTTTGTTGTCCCTCTTGGTCATTGGGTCAGAAGTCTAAAGGAGGAGTTAGCAAATTCTTATGCCCATTTTGTGCTTAGGTCACTAGGAACCTCTGTCAATGAACCTAGCCTTAGTCTCTTAAGTCAACTAAGTTGTGAGAATAATGTAATATCTTTTAAAGTAAAACTTAACCTAGCACTATGGGGTCAGATAGTGGGATATTGCTCCTACTAAATCCTTCCTTTTGTCTTTGTTTCTACCTTTTCTCTTTCTCTTATTGTGGTGATCATTATGATCAGGGCCAGGGTCAGATAGTGATGTGTCAATACTTGAGATAAATATGGAGAAAATTAAGGTGAGGTGAATGAATATGGGGACATACAATTAATAAACTTACTATTTACCAAGTACTGTGTTCAGCACAGAGGATATAAAAAACAAAAGTAGAGTATCTTACTGGCTTCAAGCAGTTTATATTTCATGGGAGAAACAGTAGAATTAGAGAATGTTACCTGTTTTAGTTTAGCAAGTTACAAAGACAGTGAATGCAACTATAGGTGAGTAGATGGCACAGTGTTTTTAATTGCAATGATAATATTGATTGTATTTTGGTTTAAGAAAATGAATTGGGGGTGGAGTGGAGGGAGGCATGGGAAGAAACCAGTTATCTGACTCTATTACAGTTTCTGGATTGAGAGCTTCCTAAACTGAGACTACTGCCATTGTTCCATTGTTCCAATCTCTGTTGGTGATACAGCCATTGTTAACTGGGCCAGCCCTCACCTGGTGTATGACACCTTTCTTGCCCAATACCTAAGTTGTCTTGGGCTAGAAAAAAAAATATCTCTCTCACTTTTTGTTGACTCTGCTGCTCCAAAACTTGGTTGGAGAAATTATTTAAAATTTGTTTGGAAGGGAATGTTAGAAGAGTTCAGTTGGACATCTGCCTATGATTATTAAAAAGGCCAAAAACAGGGTCTATGTCACTTGGGGCTCTCTCTAAAAAGGAAGGCAACATTTTAAAAATGTACATAATTACATACATATATATATATATATATACATACATATATATATATATATATATATATATAAATGTATGAATGTGCGTGTGTATAAATACACACAGATATACACACATATCTATATATATTTATATAGATATAGATATGTATATATGAAGGTCAAAATCAAAGGGAAGATAAGTAAATGAGACTTTCTCTTAGGCCTTTGGTATTTCATAGGTACTAGGGGAGTACTAGATCTGTCATCTAGTATACCTTATTCTTGCAACATAAAAAACTTACCTACCTTTCTTTTCCTACATTTTCTGTATCTTCTTGTGTAGTTCATATACCACTTCTTGCCCAAAGGTTAGGATTTCATATATGTTATTCCTTGTTTATACATAGAAGAATTCATGGAGTTAATCTTAATATTGCTCTCTCCCCCATCAAAGGAAATGCTTTAATTTTCATAGTTACACACACACACACACACACACACACACACATACATGTACTAATGTGCATGTACATAAAGTAATCATTGGGAATGAGATCATTTCCTTAGTACTCTTAACTATTTTGTTTTTCTTTCAGAATAATGCTCCTATTACAACAATGAAAATTTCATCCAAAAAGGTAAAAAGTAACCCATATTTATTTTCTGTCTATATCACAATTGCTTTAGTGATTATTAATAAAAATTTGATGTTAATTTATCTAAACAAGTTAATTATAATTCAATTATTAAAGTACTTAGTACTCAGAAAAGCAAATTAGACTAGATTGTTAACAATTCACAGAAGCAAATAATTTCAAGGAATTTCTTAGATACAGCTAATTTAAATCACATCTAGAAAATAATTCCCTGGAAGATACTCCTGACAAGTGGCCATGCAGGCTCTATATGAAGATTTTCAGTGCTAGGAAATCTGCTATAACCCAATGTAGCTCTACTATGGGGCAGTTCTAATTGTTAGGAACTTGACTATATACAGTGTGAGTTTAAAGAATGCAGCCACAATCTTTCTCATTTGGAAAAGGAAAAGTTCTTATTTATCTTCATTATTCAGGTCACAGTTTTTTTTTTTTTCAGTTTGGCATAGGAATTTGACCTAAAGAATTCCCAGGTACAAAATTACCTTTAAAAATAGGTCTGCACCTTCTCGTGGAGTAATTGGGTGGCCATATAGATAGAACTCATATTCTGGATTTCAAATCCAGCCTCACATACTAATAGCTATGTGACCTGGGCAAATACATTAACCTTGTTTGCCTCAGTTTTTTCATCTAGTTTTAGAATCAGCTAGAGAAACAAACTAATTCAGTCAAGAAAACTCCAGAGAAGTCACAAAAAATTAGACATGACTGAAAAATGAGTAAATATATAACTTTTCTACTATTTTTGGTCAGAGAACTTTATCAAATTATCAATAAAATTAGCATAGTTACCAATTTTGAATTTCTAAATATTCATTTCCTATGTACTAGAAGAACACAATTATATTATACACTTGGGAAATGTGCCCCTTCTCCCTCTCTACCACATTCTAGTATAGAACTCCACCACAATTATATTCACATAGCTCATATGTTAAAATAATTTTGATAATAATTGCTTACTTTAATGTATTGCTTCCTTGATTACAGAGTGCTATGTATCAACTTATTTCTTGACTCTGCTGTAAAATATTTAATTCAAGCGTCAACCTATTTTATACCTAAATAAGCTGAGGTTCAATGGATTATGATTTCCTGGGAGTCATAGGAAATTGCAAAACCAGCCCTCAGATCTTAGTCTTCAGAGGGAGGGATGTTCTTTCAAACATCCAAATCCACTCAAGGATAGAATTCCTAGTCACAAAACATTTTGTATTATAAAAGTGTTTTAAAGAATGTTTTTTCTTCCTCTTTCCTATTCAAACCTATGGCTTAGGAGCTAAAAAAAAGGGACAAGTGAAAATATTAGGAAGGAAGAGAAGCTTCCTAATAATGTTTTGAAGCATATTCCCTTCACCTCTTAAAGGAGCATGTTAGATTTGGGGGTCAGTGAATTACTAGGCTTAACAATCTCTGTGAGAGAAGCTGCTTTATCAGAGACCATTTGTAAATGTTTTACATTACTCTTTGTTTTTTTTCCCCCCTCAATGACATGAGCAGTATTATGCTTGAAATGTAGGTTTAAGGCTTCATCAGTTTAAGACAACTGTGATTGCTTACTTTCAGTGGGGCTCTTTAAGGGTTTCAGGCCAAACAGATTAAGAAGAATTCCACAGTGTGTCTTGTTCTCTTTAC
This sequence comes from Macrotis lagotis, assembly GCF_037893015.1. Taxonomy (NCBI): domain Eukaryota; kingdom Metazoa; phylum Chordata; class Mammalia; order Peramelemorphia; family Peramelidae; genus Macrotis; species Macrotis lagotis. The sequence continues at coordinate 161,870,259 of NC_133664.1, read as the reverse complement.
ACTTGACTAACTTTTATGAGGGAAAAATAAATGGCATACACAGAAGTAAAGGTCTCATCTGTAAAAATGTTTGTATGGTACATGAGAAACATTTTCCCTAAGAAACTAGAAACCATTAGTCATCTTCTGTGCCCCAGGGAACTAATCCAAAGGCAGATTGTCCTTTTGAAGTCAATAGGAAACTGCTTGTTCATCCTAGTTTGGTAGAAAGGGAAAAGGTGCAGAGAAAAAAATATATAAGATTAATTGAAATATATGTTTGTCTTGGGGGGATACATTTGATATGTAAATATGTGCATTTGTAAGCAGACAATGGCATTGCTTATAAGGAATGTAGAGATCTAAAAAGAATGCTTCCCTAAAAGTATACAATTGCGAAAAATTAGCATTTCATATTCTAAAATGCTACAAACTATTTTTAGTATCTAGATTTATCAAGGCACATAATAAGAAGACAAGTGGATAGTTTAATTAAAATTATCAAGATTTCAAGATTTAATTGGAGATCGAGTTTTAATTAAAACTATCAGGATGATTACACAATTTTCTATAATTCATTTTCCAACCTTATTGTAGAAGTACTTGTTCCTTGCCATAACCCTCTCACTCTTCCAAAACATACCCCAATAGATCTTAACTAGGTTTTACAAAGTGTTAAAAATATCCTACAAGATACCATAAGCAGCAAGTCCAGGGGCCGACCTAATGCACAGCAAACAAAGGGGAAGGAAGAAAACCAGAATTCATATACTTTTCAATAAAATATTTTAACCAAGCTAATATATTCTTCTACTCCATAAAAAACATAATATGCCATATATTTTTGCTATTCCAGAGGCTGTGTTTAATTGGGATGAGTTCTTTGCAGTCTGTTCTCTGAACAGTGAAACTTTTGATTTATAGTAATTTTATTAATCCAGCCTTAAATATTTATTAACTATGTGGACAAATCTACTAATCTCTGTTTGCCTAGAAAACAGATCGCTCAGTGCATTAAATGATGGTTGTGGGGTTAGGAAGACCAGAGTTCAAATGTGATCTTAGAAACTTATTAACTCTGTGACCCTGGGCAAGTCACTTAACCTCCCTTTTTGCCTTATTCCATTTGAGAAGGAAATGACAAACCACTCCAGTATCTTTGCAAAGAAAACCCCATAGGCAATATGTTCAATGATATCATAAAGCATCAGACACAAGTGAATAATAATTTCATCATTTTTATCAATCCTATGAGTGACAGTATAATACCTGCACTGAACTATAGTTAGAAAACTATGAATTCAAGTTCTGTCAATGACATAGATTAGATGTGAATCTATAAGCAATTCCAAGTTTTTGATAACTCTCTAAAATTAAATCTAATAATAGCTATGAATAGTATTGGTAAACCATAAGACATTGATATTTTGATATAGCTAAGTATATTTATTTCTAGTTATGTAATTAGTTCTATTTATAGATATAGATTTAAATTTAGACATATGCACACACTGTAATCATTTAATTATATAACTAGAAATACAGCAGCAGGTTTCATTTATATAAACTAGAAATTAGTTCACTTGAAGGTTTCCTTAAAAATGGAGGAAAGAGAAGATAACTAGAAAATGCTATGGGTACAAAAATAAATTTTAAAATTATCTCAAAATGACAGGGGTAGAGGTAGGGGGACTAAAAACCAGGCTAAGCTGAGGATTTTTTTTTCTTTATGTTACTCATGGCAAGTATCCTTAGATTACAGGATTCTTGTCTCTGTAACTTTTGACAGCAATTTAGGAAAAAGCAACAACTTTAAAATGGTCCCCACATTCTAACAGCTGATCAACAAGCACTTTATGTCAGATAGTGCTTTTAGCACAGGTATATAAAGACTCAGTGATACAGAAGTGCTTGGGTTTTTGAACCTAAAAAAGCTATTTATCTTTCTTCCTCATACTTAGAACTTTAAAAAACTAAACTAAACTAAAACTAAGACACTAAATAAAGCCTAAAAAAAACTAAACTAAAAAAAATCATAATTCTAATCTCCCCTACCCCACTCTACTCCATTTATTCAGTTTCAGGTGACATACTGCTAAATTTAAATGAGGAAAAAAAGTTTTTTGTTTTTTTACTCTGATAAAAAGCAAAGTTCAAATACATTAATCAATATTAAATATTTATTTTATTAGTTCCAACTCAAAGTAGAAAATGATAAAACCTAATGTCTAGAAAACAATAATGTTCTACATGGGAACTTTGATGCTTTATTACCTTTTAGTAGGATGGTTATTAGTTCCGAAATGAATCCAAAGATTTATGAGCAAAGAGTATAGAATATTACTATTCAAAGTCTTCCTTTATGTTCCACATCTGAAATGAATCATCATCTTTTCTTTAATAGCAACAGCTCTATGTAAGCTCCAATGAAGGCGTTTCCCAAGTGTCTCTACATCGCTGTCACATCTATGGGACAGCTTGTGCTGACTGTTGTCTGGCAAGAGATCCTTACTGTGCTTGGGATGGCAGTTCTTGTTCCAGATTCTATCCAACAGGGAAAAGGTGAGTTCTTATGGTTTCAATTCAATACACAGTTCCTTACATCTTATTCCACTTATTGGCAGAAATAGAAAGTTCAGCTTTGATGTAGTCTGCCCTGATGTTTACCATGAAGGAGGGAAATATGATGGATGAATATATTACTATAAACCATATAATAAACAAGTGCATTTGTTTTAAAAATATGCAAACAAAAGCAAGCAATGTTGGAGCAGGACCATTCCTTGGGTGGTATAATGAAAAACTATTAGATTTGGAATTGGAAGATTTAGGTTCAAATCTTGTCTTTACTTCTTACTAATTGTCTGGTCTTGGGTCTATTATTTGAGATCTTTTGGTGTCAGAAGTGGAACTAATGCCACAAAACAAGTTAACAAAAGGTTTACTTTGCTCTAACACAGGAAGGAATAAGGATTTAATGGTGCTTATCTTCTCTTGAAATGGACCAGGGGCAACTGCGGACACAATGCATAGAGCACTGTCCCTGGAGTTGGGGGACCTGAATTCAAATCTAGCCTCAGTCACTTAATACTTACCTGTGTGATCTTGGGTAAGACCCCATTGCCTTACAAAAACCAGAAGAGAGAGAGAGAGAGAGAGAGAAAGAGTGTGTCAGTTGGATTATGTATAGTTGATTCAGAAAATCTTCTATATACATCAAATCAGAGGGACCCCCATCTTCACATGAGTGAAACTTTTTTTTTAAATTACCTTAAGCGAGTACATTAAAGTGGAGAAATACGAAAGGAGGAAATTGCGATCAGCGATGGCAACGGTAGAAAAATAAGGAAGTAACTTTTGTGATGGACTCATAAAGAATGTGATTCACCCACGACAGAGTTGGTGGTATTGGAACACAGACTGAAGCACATTTTTTATTATTATTTTTGGGGGGTGCAGGGCAAATGGGGCTGGGTGGCCTGCCTGGGGCCGCATAGAAGGGTGATCGTTGGGTATCTGAGGCCAGATTCGGACCCAGGTGCTCCTAGCTCAAGGGCCAGTGCTCTGTCCACCACCCAGCTGCCCCTACTATTACATTTTATTTTAGGTTTTTTTTCTTTTTTTTTTTGGTTTATCCAGAGCAGTGGGGTTGGGGTGCCTTGCATGTCACACAGCTGGGTGATTGTTTGGTGTACGGGGCTGGATATGGACTCTGGTGCTCCTGGCTCCAGGGCTGGTGCTCCATCCACTTCACCACCTGGCCATACCTACAATTATTACTATTATTTTTTAATTTTAATTTTAATTTTTTTCTCTCCCCTTTACTTTATTGCTCAAATGAGTCTATATTTTTGGGGGTAAGGGGTATTTTGTTTACTCCTAAACAAGAATATTTTATTAATGTATAAAAAATTGTACAAAATGAGAATAAATATTAAATAAAAAAATAAATTATGTTAAGTGACTAGGAAATATCATCAAGGAAAAGAGTGACCAAGGAAGAAACAAAGATATTTATGCTGCTTTTTAGGGAAAGCTAATGCCTGTTGCAGGGAAATACTCAAGATTTATGTTTTACTTGGTCTCAGTTTTCTCAAGAGATAAACCAGGTAACTTCCTAGATCCTTTCCAACTCTAAATTCTATGATATTATGATTGAGTGTATCAGTATAACCTTTCTGGAAAAGTTACCATTTATTTTTTAAAACAAATTTATTTATTTTTTGAACTACATGCAAAGACCATTTTCAATATTCCTTTTTTAATAAGATTTTTGAGTTCCATATTTTTCTCCCTCCCTCTCTCCTCTTGACAGTGAATAATCTAATATAGATTATATAAGAAGTTAGATTTTTGAATTTTATTCTAAGTGATGAATATTCATGACAGTGTTACAGAAACAACATAAGCTCTGAAGCATGGTAATAAGAAAATACAAAGGGTGGTTAGGGACTGTCAAGTAACTGAGTTTATTTAGTTACAGCAAAATGTACATGGAAGAATATTGGGAAGATTTGAGAGGGAAAGAACAAGATTTTTAAAAATGAAAATTCTAGTATGGGATGGCAGTAAAAGTGGGGGATTACTCAATTGGCAGAACTCAGATCGATTTCAGAGAGTTACTCCGCTTTCATGTTCTAAATGGAAAAGCAATGCTCATGTTTTGGAATGAGCCAGCAGGAAATGTGACTGCCAGGTATGTGAGATCTGAGACAAGAAGCACAGTGCTATTGTGTGTATCCTTGACAAATTTTCTAAAGATAGCAGCAGTGATCCATAAAACATGTATCCATAGTTTATGCCTTCATATTTTCATGTATGTGTGTGTATATATATATATATATATATATATATATATATATATATATACAATTCTGTTATAGATAAAGGCAAACCTGTTTTTATCTGGGGGGGGGTTCCTTTAAAAATATAGTAATATATTTTATGTAACGATAGGGTTTTAAACTAAAGGGTTTTAAATTTTTTGCTGGAAGGGTTCAATTTTAAAGTTCAAATTTTTGTCTAGACTAGTTTTTGAGCCCTTAAATAATTAGCTTTCATCCTATTTTTTTCTATTTTTGGGTAGTATTCCTCTCCATGAATTCTGTGTTCCAACTTTCTTCCTCCCTGCATCCCCCTATTTTTCTTTCCTTTTGACTTTTCTCACACTGTTCCCTATATCCAGAATATCGTCCCAACATCTCTTCTCAACTTTTACTATTTTCTGCTTCTTAGCTTTACTCTTTGGTTTGGAAAGAAGAAGAAGGAGGAAGAGGAGGAAGAAGAAATCAGGTTCAAAAATCCAAGATAAGGGGAGAAATGGATAGTGATTCTTGATAAATTTCAGTTCACCCAGGCTGGATAAGCTATCTTTACTAGTACTGAACATATCACCACATCTTATGACTAAGGCACTGTTGGCATTTCAAGAACTATCTTTTAGAAGAGATTAATTATGCCTTTTCTTCTTGGCCCCAGAAAGCAGAGTTAAAAACTATAGGAGAAGTTTCAGCAGGGTGCATTTAAGATTGACATAATTAGGATTTGCTAATAGTTTCAGTTATCTAAAAGTAAAATTTGTTTATCTTCATTGAAAGGTCTTTATGTAGAGGATGACTATATTGTGGAAAAACTTGTTTTATTATATGAATTGGTTCAGAAGATCCTCTTATAAGATTTTCTGATACTCATTCAATTTCTAGTCATTCTTTTGCCATAGCCTTTAGGAAATCTTACTCAATTTCTCCAAATTGATAATTAACTTTTTCTTTCAGGCTTTACATAACTTTCTTTTTTAGGTCTTTTTATAGTCATCATATATTTAAATACTACCTTTTCCAACTCCATCTGTGAGTCCAATTTCATCAGGACCTTGATTTATAGTTTGGTATTCAATGTCTAATGGTGATCTCAACACAAGAAGACCATTTGTAAATATTCGTAAACTTCATTTGAGTTCAAATATATTCTCAAAGTGTTGTAGTAGTTTTGCTCCTCAGACTACTTAGAGTCTAATATTCTTTTGTAGAAGAAATTCAGCAGCCTTCCTACCCTAGAATCTCTAGCTGCCCTTTTAATCCTCAATCATGAATAAAATTGCCTTGATTTATTTACTTTTCTCAAACTGCTAAGTACTAGGTATTAGTATTTAGAAAATCATGAAATTATCATTTAAAACACTAAACATATACAACATAACTTGAGCTGCAATTTCCTTATCACCAATCATACCCTGCATTCAACACATTGAATGTTTGGTTCAGTTTTTATTCTTTCAACAATCTCACCTTAATCCTCAACCTTAAACTCTCCTACAGGTTCATAGAAGAGCATCTAGTCTCTTATTTTATGAAATTCAACACCATCAGATATCCCTCAAAACTCCAATTCCAGTTCTTAATATTCTTTAATATCTTCATCTTGTCCCAAAAGATGAGGTCCAAACTCCTTGGCAAAAATTTAATACTTCTATCTGGATCTTTAACTTCATTTTTTTACTTCTACCTCTAAGAATTTTTCCTATTGGTCATTACTTTTTCCGAATAAAATTTCAGGTTCTCCCTTGCATTTATCTACAAATATACTGTTCAGGATTCTAATACCTCCATAGCTCTTTGCTGTCTGGCTTCTACCTACTTTGAACAGAACTAGGGTGGATTCCAGGGTCAGAAATAATTAATCATACTAAAAAGAGTTATCCATGTTACAGGTGTGGAACAGGGCTAGGTAAACAAAGATCATTAAGGTTTCAGAAGCACAGGTAAGAGTCGAACAGGACAAGCAAAAGCACCAAACAAAGAACTCCAAACCGGTTTTTTCCAGTTAATTTTTGTTGAATTAAAGCTTTTTTTTTCCTTGAGTAGCTTAAGGTTACCCAGATAACCTTATACCCTTTAGAGAATTCTGACTTAAAATGACTTCTACTGTTGGAAAAAGGCTAGAATTCCTACATATAAGAGTTTTATCATCTTCTACATTGATATCTAAAGAAAAACAGTTAAATAACCAGATGGGAGGTTAAATTTCCCATAGGTTCATTTGGGCTAAACTCTGATCTGACGAGAGATACTCCAACCATTTCATTGTAAGAGTCTTTGTCTTTGAAATCCCATATTTATGTATTGGGAACAAAAAAAAAAACATGATCCATCTACTCTAAAATCAAATAATTGTGAATACTTGACAGTATTTTCAACCAGACCTCAATAGTCAAATACAAATCAGTTGTTTCTTCAAACATAAACAGGGTGATGTTAGTATTTGAAACTTTTTATTGGAGATGCAACTGAGATTCTTTAGCCTTTCCATCTGGCAAAGTGCACAAGGCCAAAGAATCTCAGTTGTATCTCCAATAAAAACTTTTTAATCTATTGATGCAATGCTGTAGCAGATTAAGACACAATAAAAATATTTTCTATGCATGAAATTATCTCCAAAACAGGAGCCAAAGCTTAATCTTTTTCTATTTATATATTTACTTATTGCCTTTGTCTTATATTTGGGTAATAAGTATTTGTACAATCTTTCCTTCTTTCTCTCTCTCTCTCCCAATCCTGTCTTGTTTCAAGATTTTTGCTGTGAATAGCAAATGGTTTATTTTCCAAACTCAGTTTGTTTTTGAAGTAAAGTTTTATGTTATATACAGATTGTCTTTTCATGTTTGAGATTTTTCTTTTATGGGTTTAGAAACTTTTCTTAGAATGTAAATTTGCTTTTGTTTGCCCAGGTGGCCTTTCTCTTATGACTAGTATTCTTTCCTGAGACACAATATTGACAAATACTCACAGTTATTTGATTTGGGGTCATGAAGAGTCAAACATGACTGAAAAATGAGCAAATAATACTTATAGTTGATCAGTCTCTGTTTTTCTCTATCTGTAAAATTAATAATAATATAGCTACATTAACGATAATATTTTCAGTACCTCCCTCATAGAGTTATTATTGGGGGAAATGTAGAATCCTACTTGAAATATCATATTTCAACTAATGTCTATGCAATGGCAAAATAGCTTTTTTTCAGCCTATTTACTCTGAGAAATGGTCTATACTATAAAATATCCAACTGCTACTGACTAATCAATTATTTGAGAAAATATGTTAATTTCTGGTGCTAATAGGGAGCACTAGGTTTTATTCAATAGTGAAGGATCATGGTCAGATCTGAGTTTCAGGGAAATTCTTATCAGCTAAGTGAAAGATGGAATATGATGAAATGAGAAAAAATACAATTAAAAAGATATTTTGAGAGAAAAGCAGGATGTAGTGAAAGCCTGCACCAAGGTATTGACTATGGTCAATGAAGAAAGGGGGACTTAAATGCTGTTGGGAAAGTTGAAATGACATGATTTGACCCAAGAATGTTTATGAAATGGTGATATGGGACTGAATTTTAAAAGAAAGGTTACAGTTATATAAATAAATGGAGCAATAGTCTGCATAGAAATGAAAATTGAGTACATATGAGCTGATGAAAACAACAGGGAAGAAGAGTGGAGCAGATAAATTAATGCTTTAGGTCCCACTCATGCTTAGTGGAATGATGAAGATCTAGATAATGAGATGGAAGAAACAATGCAAAAAAATAGAGACCCAAGAGTGAGCAGTATCAGACAGAAAAAAAAGAAAGTATTCAAAATAATCTATTAACAATTTCAAAAATTGTAGTTCAAGAAAAAGAGGATCAAAATCTCACAATTAATAACTATTAGGTAATTGTTGAGAAAGTAGTTTCACCCAGTTGAGAATTTGGAAGGCAGAATGTGAAGTTTAGATGCAAGGTAGAGAAGAGGAAGGAGAGCATCTAGTGTAGGCAGCTTTTTCTCATGGAGTTTAACTTAGTAATAGAAGAGATGTAAAAGTTCAGATATCTGAGGGATGGTAAGTTCAAGTGATAATATTGTTTAAGGAAAGGAATATCATAGGATCTTGTAGACAACAGAGAAATAACCAGCAAAAAGTTATGAATGGAAGATGGGGTTGATGTAAGATGAGAGTCTACTAGATAACACAAGGAAGGAAGGGATCAAGGGTTCATGTAGGACCTTCATGGGCCCTACCTTCATGAAAGATGGAGGTGAAGGAAGAGACAAAGTGAAGGAAATTGTCTGAGGGATTTGAGATGACTAGGGAAGAAGAAAGAGCTTTGATTAAAAGATATAGATATAATATACTATACTTCTATGTCTATTCAACAGAGTAAAAAGCTTCCTGGGTTACTTTACTACCTCTCCAAATTCTATATCAAAATTATATGAATCTTTTAAAACTAGAAGAAGAAATAACCATGTCTTCAACCCACTGATCACAACCATAAGGGAAAGCATAAAATGGATAAACAATACCAACAGACAATTAATAGGGCTCAGAATTAAAGAGAAGAGAGTAGGCTGGATCACCTTCAGGAAATTGCAAAGATCTTTTTTTTAATGAGCACAAACTTCTCAGAGACAAAGGTCAATATTTTTAATATCAAAATTCTACCAGTGTTTTATATATCAAGGAATATGATAATTGTCAAAAAACTGAAAATAGATTTCAAATTAAGAGCAATGAAGAGGCACATGGTAGCTTTAATGTGCACTCCATGTAAATTTCTTAGCATGTAGTAAACATATAATGTGTTTTCATTTTCATTTATCTCTTTATTGTTTCAAAAAGAAAGACATTAGCAAGAAATTTCTGTGCCAAAATGATAGGTAGGACACATGACAAGGACAAAGGATAAAAAGCACACAGTCCGATTTATCTGTGAAAATGTCAAAAAAATATAAGGAAGTTCCCTAGCCTATTAACTTCAAGGGAATCTTATGGTAGGACATGGCTAAAAGTAGCATAAGAGGGGAAGGCATGAATGAGTTGCAATTTGTATCATGAAGAGAAGGCTATACCAATGAAATTACAGATCCATTTGAGTAAATGAATTAAAAATCAGAGACATTTATTGAGCTTAGCATTCTGGTAATCAGAGTGAGATATATGCAAGTTATGTAAGCAATAAACTATTGGGGGGTAATATTTAAATTAAATTACTTTGAAAATAGCTATAAAGCTAATCTTCAGTTTGTTCCATTATTTAATATTTGTCTTTATATTTAAGTGCAGTTTTCAAAATCTAGTTCATATAATTTTATTCAGGAAAGTGATTCCTTTACAACTCAAATTTAGAAAGTATATGACTATGGTATTCTCAGTTATCCATTTCATAATGAGATTTTGAATGGAAGATTATTCTTAATTATAAAGATGATTCAAAAAAGGGACATGCTGTTGTATGTGTGTATCTTTTGAATTCATGGTTCTTGACAATTTTAGATGAAAGAAGTCAGTTTGGGAAATTGATGATTTAAAAAACTGTCAATAAACAGTCATTTATTAAAGGCCTATTATTTACCAAGCATTATACTAGGCCCTAGAAATACAAAGACAAAAATGAAATGATCCCAATCCTCAAGGATTTTGCATTTTATCTTATATCAGTGGCACACCTAGCTATTTTCCCTGTCTGTTATGGCTATGGCATGGTAGAGATTGAGCTTAGTAGTTTCAGTGCCCACACTATTTACATGGAGTTTATATTTGGTGTTACTAAAGAAATTAAGCTATTTTAACTAAATCTAGGATCCTAATAAAGAGATGTTTGTTGAAACTGAAATATAACAGTTTGGATAATATATAAAAGGAAGACTTCTCTGAATACTTTTAGGGGGTTTGGATATTTCTATTTTTAAGTATAAGATCTTCCCCTTAAGAAATTCTTTACATATAAAACATTCTTTTTTTTAATTTTATTTTTTATTTAAGGCAATGAGATTGCCCAAAGTCACATACCTAGGCAATTATTAAATGTTTGACACCTCATTTGAACTCATGTCCTCCTGACTCCAGGGCTGGTGCTCTGTTCACTGTACCACCTAGCTTCCCCCTTACAATATATTCTTAACAAATGTTTGAATAATTGAATATAGTGTCTGGCACATCAGTACAATAGAAATATTAACTATTTCATTTTTATTAAATTATTATTTCCATTATCAATAATATTATTATAAAGTTATTATAGTGGATATAGGATACATTTTCAATTTAATGGGATAAATTAGATTTGGTCCTTATAGTAAACAAGCAGTTTAAATGGTATCTCTTAAGGTTCCCGCAATTTAAAAAACTGATGGCAATAATTACAACACATTTATATTATGCTTTACTGAGTGCTTTCAAGCACAAAATCTTATGTGACCACACTGCTGAGATGGAGTTGGTATTGTTACCTCCATTTCTCAGATAAGAAAAATCAAGGTCAAAAAGGTTAAGGTATATCCTCCCTTCATATAGTTGATATGAAGCCAAATTAGTTAGATATTTTGACTTTAACTATGTAGTTCTTTCCTTACCTCACACAGTGCTCTGTGATTGGTATCACTTGAAATAAAATGAAATACTATGGGTAATATTAATATTAATCATTCTTTTAAATACTTCAAAACCCTCAGGCGGAGTCGCAGACAAGATGTGAGACATGGGAATCCAATGACTCAATGCAGAGGATTCAATCTAAAAGGTATATTAATGGAAAAATTCATTTTTATTAGAGAGAAGATAACTTACTTTTGACTATCAACTATTATTCATGTGGTTTTATGATATAATGTTATAAAAAGAAAATGTCATTTTCAAGTAAGAAACTTTTAAAGTGTCATTTCAAGTACTTTATTAGGAAATGTATGTTAACATTATTATTGTTCAATTAATTTATGTTAATGTGAGATTGCTGATACTTTTTCCACTTTATGGTTTTTGCCTTTCATGTAATTTGACTCTTTATTCAATGAAACTTGTCTTTGCATTCCTTTTTATTGTTATAATTCTGCTTGCTTTTTATTGAATAAATTTAAGCTATTATAATAGCAGATCAAGTTAGTTTCTTTCTTTGCCTGAATGTCATTTTTCTTTCCACTGGAATTTAAAACAACTTTTTTTTAAATGCTGCATACTGAATTTTTTAAAATATCCAATCCATTTATGGTCTAGTCATGTCACTAATGTGATAAGAACCAAATAGCTAGATTTTCTTGTTATCACAGTCATTCAGAGCATTCATTTGAATGTTCACACATCAAAATTGCAGTTTAAAAATAAATGGCATCTCAAGACTATTGCACCCAATATGACATTTGGAAAATTAATTAATGAAACAGTTGCCAGGGTATTGAATATGGCACTTTGTTAGAGTCTCCCTCAAAATAGTATTTTCAGGGTTAATGGGTAAATTTCCCATTGTAACCAATGACAAAAGAAAAAAGATACCAACGTTAATGACCTTCCATATGTGAAATTAATTGGTCAGCTATTTTTATGAAAGAAGGGGTTCTGTAATGGATCTTAATTTTGAATATAAATTTGCCTTTTCAAATGTAGCATTCAGAGGAGGAAAAGAGGTTTTAAATAATTGCATTCTTTTGCTTCACAGCATATAGAAATGCGGCTGAGATTATTCAGTATGGAGTAAAAAATAACACCACTTTCCTTGAGTGCACTCCCAAATCTCCACAGGCATCTATCAAATGGCTCTTACAGAAAGACAAAGACAGAAGGAAAGAGGTGAGTGATGCAGTTCAGTAGCAATCAATCAATGCTAGTGAAAGGACCCTAAATCACCCAGTGGGTCAGCATGCTTCAAATCAAACCAGCTAAGTACAGCATACGAACATCCTTTTATACCTTCAGGATGACAGGTGCCAAGTTCTTTAAAATCAGATGCCCTAAAAGCTGATAGATTAATTAGATGACCTCTCTGACTGCTCCTATTCATGAAGAAGTTATTGGAACAAGAGCATTGGCTGTCAGAGTAAGGTATTGATGTGGGGCTACAAATGGAAGAGAAACAGTCTATATGCAAATTCAAGGGCTAAATTCTATTCCAGAAAATGTGGATGGGGTAGAAAAAAATAAAGGGAATTTAACCATTTTTTAGAGGTTGAAAAGTAAGAAATTAGTGAAAATTATGATATTTTATGACAAAACTCCAGAATGTTGCAACTGTCATATCTTAGTCTTCATAAAGTTTCAGCTTTAGAGAGATTGACTTATGAAAGTATTGCATTTATTCACTCCCATAGAAAGGGAAAAAACCTCATTTCATTTAGAAAGTTGATCTTATGCTGAAGTTCTGAAAGAGACATTTCAGAAAACAGTAATGTAAGAGTAAAATGGCAAAAAAAATGGCAGTGGGAATCATTGTAATAATTCATTCTAAAACACTGATATCAAGTCCTGAAAAAATGGGGAAAATAATTATAATTAATACTTTGTGTAGTTTGAAATATACTTACTATTTGTAAGAAAATGTCTAAGAAAGTCCCATAGTGTGTGGGATTAGCTGTTGGTTTTGTTTTTTTGTCATATTTTAAGTTACCTAGGAATTGATATAATTGAGCAAAGTGTCTTTAAATAAGAGGTATAACAGATGGTTGGTTTTTTTCTCTTTTGATTGTCTACATGACAAGTATGAAATATTAGTACACGTTTTACCATTTATTTACCATTTTACCATTATCTAAAAAATCTTTCTGCACCTTCTCCAATTGTGTTTTATCCGTTTTGTGAATTATCTTGAGTTTATGGCCAAGTTGCAACATGACTTCGTCCTTAAATTCTATCACAAACTATCTTAGTGGTTACAAAATTTTATGACTTTTTGTTCAATGCAAAGGATTGCTCTTTGCTTTGTGTAACTCTGGCAAAGTATAGGAGATTTCAGAAACTCCTTTTTTCACATGTATTTGAAAGTTCCATACAATTGTGGCTCATCTAGCCCAGACTTCAGGCACACTAATATGCCCCTGCTCTATAAATCTGTGAGACTTTATCTTCCTGGCTATAATAGTTAAAGAATTTCTTAGTAAGAATAAAAGGTTACTTCAGAGAAACATGATTACAAAAAAGTCAGAGACTTAAAAAAAATATTTCTTCTTTAGGAACATATTATGTATACAACAGTGAATGGATGCTCAATGTACAATTTTCTGTCATTTATGATGAGTGTTTTAAAAATGTTTAAGACTGATTACTTATTGTAGATATCTAAATTAAAATACCAAAGAGAGTATTTCATAAATTTAATCTGTCATAATTTTTTGATTTGTCTACTGTAGGAACACTGAGAGAGAATGTAGTACTTTAATATTTGTGCTTATTTCTTTAATGACCTCTCTTATTTCTTCTCCTCAATTAATTTATTTTTAAATTTTTTTACCTTTTTTCTTACCCCTTTTAATGTCATAGTCAGATGCTAATAATCCCCACCAAGACTATTTCTAAGGAAAATAAATAAATATTAATATATCATTTGATAAATTAGGCAATATTCTAAACCTAGAGACTCTACTACTTTAAATATAAAACTGAAGGGATTCAATTTAAAGGATTATAATTTAAATCATTTGCTTTATGTTTTGAAGACAATAGTATTTACTAAATATAGTAAGACTAAAGATGTTCAGTGTCCTCACCATGAGCTACTAAATTTTTTTAACTTTCTCTCTGACCTTATGTAATCATGTTTATCTGAAGTAACCTTTCTCCCATACTCAGAAGTTCTTTAAATATTATGGCCAGAGGGCCGGCTAGATGGCTCAGTGGATAAAACACCAGCCCTGGAGTCAGGAGTACCTGGGTTCAAATCTGGTCTCAGACACTTAATGATTGCCTAGCTGTGTGGCCTTGGGCAAGCCACTTGACTCCATTTGCCTTGCAAAAAAAAACCAAAACCTAAAAAAAATATTATGGCCAGGAAGTTGAATTCTCAAAGATTTATGTAGCATGATTGAATGAAACTTTCTTATTCAGGAACTCCCATCAATTCCTCATATCAACTTTGGAGGAAAGATTAATGTTTTTAATGTGTGATGTTTTAAACACATAAACTTCTAAATCAATGTTAAACTATATTTTACATAAAAGAATTATTCTTTTATTAGCTTCCTAATTGCTTTTCAGACTGTCTAAAATAAGATTTAAATGTTTCTTGAACTCCGGTATCTCATTAATTTCACATTCAACCACTTCAAATTCTTTGCAATCTTTCCCTTATCCCTATGTATTTTACCTTAACTGTACCATGACCCAGAACAAGCCCCCAGAGACATAAAGTTGTAAGACACTTAGGGGTGTGTCTGGAGGGAGGGAGTTAAGTAAAGGGAAGGTTACTTATTCTCTCTCTCTCTTTATATCCATTAACTGAAAAAAAGTCCTTATCTGAAATATTTTGAGAACTATGTCTGTCTTATAGCAAGTCATATCAATCACTGTTCTCTCTTACTTCATTCCAAGACAACACTCTAAAAACTTCTAGTCTTTTACTTCTTATTATATCACAAGAACATTTAAATTGGTAGTGATTCCTTATTGACTTCTTAAAATTTACCTTCAACACACATCCCACTCTTTTTTCCAACAACTTCTAACCCTTGTTCTTATCAATATACCTTTTTATATCTAATACTTTGCACATTCCTTCAGAAAAGTTGCTTTTTCCTTTTACTCTCATTGAAGCTGCCTCTAGAGAAAGAAATTCTAAGGCACTACTAACTACAATTAGTACTCTGTATGAAATAAATGTTTTTATTCATTCTATAACATTTATATATAAGCTTGTTATGTATACAAGGTTTAGGAATATAAAGACAAAAATTAAGGGTTTCTGCCCTCTACAAGATTACATTTTGATTGAATTATTTCATTCAGTAATCAATAAAAATTTATAAAGCCCCTAATATGGCATAAGTGGAGATACAAATAAAAACATCTTTAGTGGTTGAACAGTCTATTAGGAAAAGATAATACATGAAAGAAAATAAAAAATTGAGGTATGTGGAATTGGGGGAAGGTGTCTAAGGCAGACATGGAGGAGTTTGTTTTACTGTTTCACAGAGTATGGTGTTGTCAGGTTAGAAATGATATGTGTAAGTGGAGTTCCCTCATCAAATGGAGGTTTTGGAGTTCATGACTCAACCCTCCAATTAGAGGGGAATCAAGTAGTGATGAAGTGGAGCACCAAGACTATAGATGTTGCATAATGAAGAGGTTCTCCCAATAATATATTTCCCAGGTAATCCAGCTACATGAGAACTCATTCACTCATTCCTTAATTAACTATTGGGGCAGCTAAACAATGCAGAGGATAGAACACTGATCTTGGAATCGAGAATGGGAATTCGAATCCAACCTCAGACAATTAACCGTATGACCTTGAGCAAGTCACTTAACCTTGATTGCCTCTCATCCAGGGCCATCTCCAATCATCTTGTTTCATATCTGGCCATTGGACCTAGATGACTCTGGAGGTAAAAGTGAAGCTCATGACCTAATACATACCTTACCCCAACTGAAATGCAATTTATGTGTGGTCTTCTTTGAAAATGAAGGACAAAAAAAAATGACTATAAAGAATCATTGTGCAAAGTAACACTAAAATCACCTTCATATTTTCCAATATGAGAATTAGCCTAGGAGTAAAGAAGATTTAGCTTCAAGCTATGCCTCTGATTGTTGATGGCCATATGACTTTTTGCAAGTTACTTAAGCCTTAAGACTATAAATTGCTGAACAATAATCAACTTGCATTAGTTGCCTTTCCTTACAGGCAGTTCCTGTATTTTCAAAAGTAAGGTCTGACTCCTCCTGAGAGGCTGTGGCTTGACTCCCCAATGGCCTGACTCAAAAGAAAGTATTATCAACTAGTCAGAGGATGGGGATATGGAAGATAAACCAGTCATTCAGCAGATAGACAGTAGTGAGGTTAGCTCCAATACAATAGCATCTAAGGTTATCTCTCATTAGTTCTCCCTCTCTGCCCATTCCCTATGTCATATACTCTCCCATTATCCTACTTCTGGCCAGGTGAAGAAGCTTGGGTTAGTTATAACCTAAGCAGTACCTGAATATCTACAACAGCAACCACATGGGTGCCATTGTAAAAATTTACCCTTCATGGGGGCAGCTAGGTGGCGCAATGGATAGAGCACCCCACTCACCCTGGAGTCAGGAGTTCAAATCCGACCTCAGACACTTAATAATTACCTACCTGTGTGGCCTTGGGCAAGCCACTTAACCCCATTTCCTTGAAAAAAAACTAAAAAAAAATTTATCCTTCAGACTTTATCCTCCCCCCCACCCCAATCACCTAGTTACTGCAGAATACACCTATAGGAGAACAGGCTCTATACTCAAGATAGTAACCAGTAAGTCTCATAAGGAAAGCAATTAAGGATGGGTTTGACTGCATTTCAGAGCTCATTAAATCATCCTTCTACCTAATCCCACTTCACTTTCCAACTTCACTTTGGTTAAGGGCAACACCATCTTTCCAGTTCAAAACATCAGCTAATCTTCTTTCTCATTATATCTACATAAGCAGTTTCCAAATCGTGGTTTCTAAATCCACAATGTCACTAATCTTTTCCTTTCTCTCTATTCTTTCTATATCACCCTTGTTCAATTGGAGTTCTCATCACCCTTTTCTAGGAAGAGTGCAATAACCTTCTTCGGAATCTCTTTGCCTTATGTCTCTACTTTCCAGTCCAGCTTCCACACTGCTAAAAAAAAAAAAGAAATAATTTTCTTTAGCATGCATCTGATGAGGCCACTGTCATATAAACACTTAAAAACTTTTAAGTGCAAATATTATTTCTTTTAGAAGTCTTTGTTATTTATTTTATAATTTTTTACATTATACATCATTATTACTATATTTATATGTTATGTGCACATTGGGTACACATATTGAGAAAAAATATTTGCAAACTTCTGCTCTATATCATTAAAATCACAGGTTCTGGTCCAAAACATACCAACTAGATTCACTTCCCTGGTATTATATATATATAGATGGACAGATCAATAGAGAGAAGAAAAGTAGACAATACTTATATATAATTTCTTAGTGATAACTAAATGATAAATGCAAGATAAATTGAACAAACTTAGCCTTTTGTAATAAAAATAACTCCTCCCACAAACATAATCATTTTGAGAAAATTTTTCAATTTATGTTTATTATATTTTAGGTATGAGTAGAATTACAATTTCATATTTTCCATATTGGTGAATCTTTTTATCCATTGGATTATTGTTATATTTGTGAATGAAATATATTTTCATTTTGTTCTTGCTGTCTTCAGTCTTTTGAATATTTGTCTATAATATAGCACTGAGAAAAAAAGAACATAATCTATTAATGTATTACTTTATTAACATGACTGTCTTTTAAAAAATGGTTTATGAAAGGTTAGAACTCCTTTCTATAGTATGTATTGTACATTGTTTATTGTTTTCATTTATAATAGCTGTTAGCTTAAATTGAACTGAATTGAATTCAGATATAAAATATCCATTTCACAAAAAATCACTGATGTTTATAATTTCTTCCTTAAAAATATTGATTTATCAAAAAAGTATTATCAAAAAAATAATTTCTGTACTAGTGGTTTTGGAGCTATTCTATTTTATCCATAATTTATTTAGCGACTGCCCTCCTCATGTTACAAACAGCAGTTTCAAAATAGCTGATCTTATATAATATAATTGTACTCTTAAAGAACTCATTCCCTTGTACATTAGGCTAATGAACTAGGAAAAAAAACAGACAATGGCAATTTTGCGTCTTTGGAATATGGAATATCCCAAGATTAACATTATTCAATCAAGGAATGAAAATTTAGGAAACAAAATCTGTCTTCTGAATGTCTTTAAGAAATTTCTTCAATGTGTTGTTTCCTAGGTCAAACTTAATGAAAGAATCATTGCCACTGAACAAGGACTCCTCATTCGTTCTGTCCAAGATTCTGATCAAGGACTCTACCATTGCATCGCAACTGAAAACAGCTTCAAGCAAACAATAGCCAAGATAAACTTTAAAGTCTTGGATTCAGAAATGGTAGCCTTTGTGACTGACAAGTGGTCTCCCTGGACCTGGGCCAGCTCTGTCCGGGCCTTGCAATTCCACCCAAAGGACTTTGTGGGGGCATTCAGCCACTCAGAAATGCAGATGATTAATCAGTATTGCAAAGACACCAGGCAACAGAGTGCCTCTCCACAGGGAGATGAATCACAAAAGATGAGAGGGGACTATGGAAAATTAAAGGCTCTCATCAATAGCAGAAAAAGTAGAAACAGGAGGAATCAGTTACCTGGATCATAATTTTTCCCCCCTGTTGGTACAGATGACTTTTATTTCTTGATGCTCCCAGTATGTTGGTTCTTGTTTGTCTTCCCAGAGCACACTTTGAGCAAACAATTTGTGGAATATCAGAGAACAGCTTTTAGCCTGACATGAAAAATGCATTGTAAATGAACTCAAGCATGCATTTTCCTAGTAAAATTCTGACTAGCACTAGGTATATCACAGTCCTCATGGTGCATATAAACTTTACCTTAACCCAGATTCTAACTTATGTCTTTATTTACCTTCCCTTCTAAAATCAATGTTGCTACCTACAAAAATATAACAAGGATATATTTCAGTTCAAATCAGGGACATAATAGTTTGATTTTATTTCCCTGCAGCATGATTATAATTTGCTAATTGTTTTGAGGTTTTACATATGAAAACAAATACCAGATTTACAAATAAGTACACGGAGCAAGGAAACTGACAAATATATTGTATAGAAGATTTTTTAATTGGTAAAATATACATTGAAAGTTGTATGAATAAACAAAGTACATGAAGAAAATTATTTATGTACTTTAAGTGAAATACTGATAATTTTTAAAAGGTTCAAGAAATTAATGTTAATATTTATACGAATCTTTGAACAGTTATTTCCTAAGGCATACACGCTTGCACCAAAGTGTAAATGTAGCTTCAACATCATAAAGATCTATAATGGGAGCTGTCCAAAGAAATTGTAAAGAAGTATAAAAGAACAGGACAAGAAGGTGAAGGTGGCATCCTTTTCCCCAACTATAACAGCGCAATGTGTGAGTTGCTCTTTTATTTGTCCCAGACCAAGGACATTTTCCTCAAAGAGCATAATTTGGACAACTCCTTGGAATATTGTTCTTTGTGGTTGTCTAATGCTGCTCTGAGTGGCAAAGTTGATTTTAGAAGCAGGTGCCAAGTGATGTATTTTGAGGGGAAATTAATAAAAGGAAATGCTTCTACCAAGAAAATTGTGGAAAAACAAGTAAAAGAGTCTTTATCCTTAATAAGAACTGTTTTTAATACTTTCATGCATTTTAAAAATTCAATCTTTATCCAAGGTACTACTATTTATAATTAATCTAATTATTTTAAAGATCTGAGTGAATAAATTAGTACATTTATATACACTGGTTTTAGATATAGCTATTCAGTAGCTATATAATGTTGAAAAAAATTCTTGAGCTTCCAGATTTAGAAGCACTTTTTTGGAATAGTTTAATGATTGATGCTCCACTCAGAATAGTAATTAGGGAGAAAAGACTGAAATGAAATTTTCTCCTCTATTCAGATTTATTGAAAGCTCTTGAGTTTTTCCTTTGTTTCTTTGTTTCCTCTTTCCTTCCCCTTTTTTGTAAATAAAAATAATGGCCTCACCATAGACCTCATCTAATGTCTAGGACACTAAACCTACTAATATAAGTGAAAGTCAATAACGAAGGTCCAAATGCTCTCATATTTAAGCACTGCCAAATTACAACTGTTCAAAGATCATAGTCATTTCCAAAATGAATCTGATCGTTGATCAGGGTATAAGCATATGATTTATTATTTAAATAGTCATAAATTATGATATATCAATATGGTGGTCTCAGTTGAACCTAAAAATAGAAAGTTCTTGGAACACAAAATATTAGTTATCAGTATATGAAATTTGTTTTTTAAGACTGAATTAATATAAATTACATATTGTTCCAAAATAATCTCCAAAGCTGCTTCAACTATGGATATTTTGACTATTTAAGATTTAAATGTTGAACTATTATTTTCTCCTCTGTAAGAGTAGTAGAAATGTGCATCAGTATTTACAGATAATAAAAAAAACTTCCATGGAATGGTAAAGCTCTCTGTACAGAATTGAAAATATAATTGTTTTATGAAAAATGTTCAGAGTAATGTATACATTTTCACTCACCTCACATAGACATAAACTGGTAGGCAATATGGATGTTTAGTTTTGTAATGTTATTTGTGCTATTTAATACATTCTCTTTGGGACATTGTTAAAATGTATATAATTTTATTACTTTTTTAAGGAAATCTTATTAATTCTGCCAAATGTAAAGATTATGTATCCCCTTCCCCAAAGAATCTTTTTAATGTAAATTATATGTTGGTGGCTCCCTTTATTTTTATGTGTTGTTTGTACAGTTTGCTGATGTAATAATATGTCCTTCACAATCATTGGTACTGTAAAGTGTCCTAGAAAAAGCATATTTCAAAGTGCAAGTGTGTGTATAGTTTTTAGCATGATGAAACTGTTATTACGGTGAATGTTGACTATATCTTCAGTAAGAAACAATTAATTGTAGCTAGACTAGTAATATTTAATTGACTACCTAAAATATTATTTGCCTGGTTAAATAAAGTGTGTTCAAATTACAGAAGTTCTTTTAGTTTTTCCCTTTAGGATCTTGTGAATCTTACATTCATATAGCAGAATATAACTGATTTTAAAATATCATTCTCTATTGAATGATTTTAACATCTTAGCTTGTTCTATCAGGGGAAACTCAGAAAAAAAAGAGATGACATTTTGAGTTTAGATCTGGTACCAGTGGTTTAGTGGATAACAAGTCAGTCTAAGAAGCAAGGCAAACATGGATTCAAGACTTACCTATGACTATGTAATTTTAAGCAAGACACATAACTTTAGTGTTCTAAGTAGCCAAGAATGTAATTTCCCAGAAAGGTACTCTTCTCACATGATAAGAGTTTCCTTATCAGAGTTCCTTACACTAATGAAATAACAGATCCTTATTCCCATCACCATCAAAAATAACTAGCTAATGGGATTATTATTTCTAGGCTGATATTATATAAGAGGCATCTTTAAAAGTTGTTACTATTAATTGATAAATAACTTAGATGAACAAGAAAGAATTTTCCTTTCAGAGTTAAGGATGTAGAGATATGGCTAGATTTCAAGTAAATTGAAATAAAACTTCTGTCACAAATACTTTTAGCTGATTAACATGCTGACTTCACACATA
Organism: Macrotis lagotis; assembly: GCF_037893015.1. Classification (NCBI taxonomy): domain Eukaryota; kingdom Metazoa; phylum Chordata; class Mammalia; order Peramelemorphia; family Peramelidae; genus Macrotis; species Macrotis lagotis. The sequence continues at coordinate 161,848,086 of NC_133664.1, read as the reverse complement.
AGGTAAAAATAAGAAAATCTATATAGTTTTCAAATCTTAACCACTATAAAAATACTTCTTATTTTATTTACTATCATAAATATATCAACAAATTAGACCCTCTCATTTTCATATTATAACCCTCCCTTCACCAGCAATTCAGTGAATGTGATAAGGTAAATTTTTCTTAATGGGAGTTAGTGCGTACAAGTTTCTGCTTCAAAGTGTCTGATGTAAGCTATGGTCCAACATATTGTTTTGCTCCATTACTAATGTTTTATACAAATATTTCAACTTATTTTTATTCTTTATTTTGTATATATATTGAATCTTTACAGTTGCATAAAACTGAATGAGAAATTCTTTCAAGACCTACAATTCTATGCACGTGCTACATATGTCCAATTTTATTGGTTCCTACTTTTCAAATCAAACTACACTATAAAACATTATATCAACTTTTATATATTTTTCTCCATGAAGGAGAGATAAGGAGATAGGAAACAGAATGCAGAAGTAAAGGTTAAGTTATAGCTCTTATTTACAAGAACTTTTCTTACTCTTAAGTTTTTAACATGCAGAAATTGTTTTTGCAAGAGGAGGAGAAATTTTACTGAAAATTTGCTGGTCCCTGAACTAAACCAACAGGTAAGATATTACATCAGTAGTCAATATCTAGGAAAGGCAACAAGGCTCCAATATTCCCCTCAAAAGTTTGCAGACTGATCATAACACAGAGTCCCAATTCAGGAATAAGACTGGAATAAAGAATTAAAGCAAACAAATTCTTCCTATGATAGAGGGAGAGACCCAGAAGAAGAGAGTGGCTACAAAATATCTATGAATAAAGCATCACAGTTTGGACAAAATAGATAAATAGATACAGAAACTGTTTTTTTAAAGATATCATCCAATCCTTTTTTTAAAAAAAACCACTTTATATCATAATAAGTGGAACTTTCCTAATAACATAAGCAATATCTATGTAAAACTAGGAGTCTGAATTATATATACTGGGGACAAACTAGGGACTTTTACAATAAAATCAGAGATAAAGCAAGGTTGCCTGTTATAAGCATTGCTATTTGATGTAGTTACAAAACTGCTAACTACAGCAAGGATAAGAAAAAGAAATTGAGACAATAGCTTAGTTAAAGTATAAACAAAATTATGACTTGACATATAAGATGATTTATTCAAGGACTCAAAGAGCAAATAAAACACTAAAATAAACAATAACCACCAAAATCACAAGATAAAAAAACAAACCCACATAAAGCATTGGCATTTCCCTAATTAGCAAGAATATACAACAGAAAGAAATAGAGAAATTCTATTTTAAGACAGTAAGGCATGCTTAAAAGACTTGGAAATTTGTCTATAGAGACAAACATAGGTCTTACATGACTATAATTAAAAACATAGAAATAAAGGCAGACAAATTATTTGAGGACTCAACTTCTTGGATAGGCAGAACCAATATAATAAAAAGATACGACCACCTAAGTTTATTTTTTTCCAGGCTATATCATTCAAACTACCAAAGAATTATTTTAAAGACTAGAAGTAATAATGAAATATATATGGAAGAAGAAAAAGTCAAAAAGCAAGGAAGGAGGTTCATTAATACCAGCTTTCAAATTGTATTGCCAAGTTACAATCATTAAAAAAAAGTTTAACACTGGTTAAAAAATAGGTCAATCAGCGGAACAGATGAGATACACAATATACTAAAGCAAATAAACACAAGTCTGTTGTCTGTGTAATGACTCAATATTAGTCAAAAAATATCTGGGAATACTGGAAAGCATTATGGCTTTAGAACAACCTATGTCTAGATGAATTTAAGTGGTTATATAACCTATTAATACAATTCATAAGAGTCATATAAATAACTTAGATGAACATAAAATAATTTTCCTTTCAAAGTTAAGGATAAAAGAAAGGTTCATGTTCAAACAAGTGATAAAGAGTATCTCAGAGGATAAAAGGACAACTTCAATTGCATAAAGTGTTTTTTGTACAAATAAAACAAGTACTGTTAAAATTAGAACTAGACAGTTAACTGGCAAAAAAGTGAAGCAAATGTCTCTGATAAATGCATTATTCCAAAGATACCTAAGAAATTTATTTAAATTTTATAAGTAAAAGAGCCATTCTTGATAGATAAATATGATAAAAAGAATATGAGCAGTAGTTCTAAAAGGAAAATATCCAAACTATCAACAGTCATATTAAAAAAGGTTCTAAATCAATAATAATTACATACACACAAATTTAACAACTCTGATAGTCCACCTTATTTGTTCTATTAGGAAACATGACAAAAAAAGGAAAAATAACAAATGATAGAGGGACTATGGGAAAAGAAGTTCACTGCTGATAAAACTAAATTATTATAGCCATTCTGGAAAACAATTTGAAACTGTTCTCTAAAAAATTATGGTATATTAATATAATGGAATATTATTAGTCTATAATAAATCACAAAATGGAGAGGTTTGTGAAACTTTGTGAAGACCAATATGAAATGATGCTGAATTAGTTTTGAACAACCAAATTATTTATTTATGCAATAAACAATATTGTAAGGACCAACAACTTTAAATGTCTTAAAATATCAATCAATGACAGAGTGAGAGAAAAAATTATTAATAACCAATGATTCCCCCCTTTTTCTTTTATCCTCATTTCAAGACCTCAGTCTCTGAAGGTTAAGCTAACCTTCTCCTCCATCTGGCCCCATTCAACCTTACAACAAATCTTTAGACCAAGATGAATTTCATTCAATCAAGCTTGTGTGGAAATAGATCTTTATGTCTAGATAGTTTAGGGGATAGTTTAGGTATAGGAATAGTTTCTGTCAAAGAGTGACATGATGTCACCCCTATTGGAGTGAACTCAGTATTCTTTGCTTAAAGTTCAACTCTCTTATTTTTAACCATTCAGAGTATATTGCCACCATCAGGAACACTCCTTTTCCAAAAGGGCATCATGGCTATCTTTAATCTAAGAGAGAGAGACCATCCTTTTATTACAGACAGGATGACATCAATCACAAAATGATTAAATTACCCAGAAATTATGATTTTTTAAATGTCATAAGAGTACTGATGATGACCCATGTTAACTCAACTTAGAGAAGATGGCCTTAATAGAATGAGATACATTTTTAAGACTTCAGCAATGTGAGACTTTTGTTTTAATTCCACACATGTATACACAAACACACAATCACACATATGCATATATACACAAATGCATACACACATCATTCAAGGGTTTTGCATGTGTTTTTTTTTAAATTCAGGATTGTGGTTGGAAGGAGAAAAAAATAAACGATTTCTGATTAAAAATAAATTTTTAATTAAAAAAAGAATGTTGGGAAAATAAATGTGCCAATTGAATAAGGAGAAAATCCGATAAATATTAGCACTAATTTCCAAGTATCTCTGCCCACAATTATATTGAATTTCAGGTATTCTTATACTGAAGAAAGATAAGTAACTATTCTGGCTGCTAGAATAAATGCCAAAAATCATTGTATTCAAATGAAGTTTTAAAGACATTTTATGAGTGGGAGAAAATTCAGACCCCTTAGAACAAACTATCAATTGTTGGAAAAGTAATGCTCTTCTGGGGATTCACAGAGTATCCAGGTCATTAGTTTTCAAAGACATTCAATAAATGTTTATATTATACCTCCTATGAGCAAAAAGATAGTCCCTAAGCTGTAGCAGTTCACACACATAAACATAGCTATATATGATAAATGTGAAAAAATCAACAGGAGTTTTCAAGGCCATAGATGGGAAAAGAAAGGGTCAAGGCTGATCTGAATAGGCAGGAGCTGATGAACTGTTGCGTAAAGAAAGAGTGAGAAGAGAAGGGAGCAGTGCCTCTTGTGGCAGTTTCCTGTTTTGATTAGATATTTACATTTCTTTTTAAAAAAATATTTATTTTTCCAATTATATGTAAAGATAAATTTCAACATTACTTTTGTAGAGTTTTCTCCCTCCACCCTTCCTTCCCCCAGCCTAAGATAGCAAGCAATTTGATATAATTTATACATGTAAACTCATATTATATATAGTTCCATATTTGTCATGCTGTGAAAGAAGAATCAGGACAAAAGGGAAAACCACAAGAAGGAAAAAAAATTAAGTGAAAATAGTATGTTCTGTTTGCATTTAGATTTCATAATTCTTACTGTTTATAAGAACTATATATCAGAGTTGTTCATCATGTAATGTTAAAATTTTAAATGTTCTCCTGATTCTGTTCATTTCACTCAACATTAGTTCATGCCAGTCTTTACAGATTTTTCTGAAATCTGTCTGCACATTATTTCTTATAGAATAATAATTCAGTATCTATATCATCTATATCTATATCTATATCTATATCTATATCTATATCTATATCTATATCATCTATATCTATATCTATATCTATATCTATATCTATATCTATCTATAACTTGTTCAGCCATTCCCCAATTTCCTCAATTTCCAATTCTTTGACATTACGAAAAAGAGCTGCTATGAATAACCTTATAATAGTAGGTCTTTTCCCTTTTTTATGAGCTCTTTGGGATGTAGACTTAATTACAGTATTGCTGCAACAAAGAGTATGTACAGTTTTATTGTCTTTTAAACAAAGTTTAAAAATTGCTCTTCAGAATGTTTGGTTCAGTTCATAAGTCCATCAACAAAGCAATAGTGTCCCTATCATCCTCCTCCCCCACAAAGATAGAGAAACCTCAAGAAAAATAAAGTAAAATAAAAAGAAAAAATGAACTTTAGTCTGTGTTCAGATACCATCAGCTCTGTCTCTGGGATGGATAACATTCTTTATTACGAGTCCATCAGAGAAGTTGCTTCAATATTCCGCCCCCCCCCCCAGTATCTATTGCTACCTGTATTTCCATCCATTCCATTCCTCCTCACTCCCATTTATTCTATTCTTTCTCCTTTCACCCTATTCCTCCTCAAAAGTATGTTGGATCTGACTACCCTCTCCCATGATCTTCCTTCTCTTCTACTACCTACACCCCCCCTCCCACCCCGCCCACCCTCATCCCCTTTCTCCCATCCCTTTCCTCTCCTTTTCCCTTTAAGATAAGATAGATTTCTATACCCTATGTCTGTATGTTGTTTCCTCTCTGAGCCATTTTCAATGAGAATGAAGATTCTCAAATTCCCTCTCACTCCATTACAAAAGCTGTTTCTTGACTCTTGTATGAAATAAAATAACTCACCCCCATTCTACCTTTTCTTTCCCTTTTTCTCCCAGTACATTCCTTTCTCATTCATTAACTCTATCCTTATAATATATTATACCTTTGAATTCAGCTCCTTTCTGTACCTTGTCCATATATGCTCCTTCTAATTGCACTGTTAAATGAGAAGGTTCATATGAGTTATCAGTATCATCTTCCCAGGCAGGAACACACACAGTTCAATGTCATGTTTATTCTTTATGATGTTTTCCTTTCTGTTTCTATTATGCATATATGCACATACAGACATAAAAAGATATGTGTTGTCCAGACATTGTTGTTATTCTTGTTAAGTCACCTAAGTCATGTCCAACACTTCATAATCTCAGTTTTTATGAGTTTTTCTTGGCCAAGATATGAAGTGGTTTGTTATTTCCTTCTTCAGTGTTCTAATTTTACATTTCAGGAAACTCAAGAGTTTTAAGTGATTTGTCCAGGGTTACACAGTTAGTAAATGTCTGAGATTGAATTTTAGCTCAGGGTCTTTTGATTCCAGGCCAACACTCCTTCCACTGTAGCAACCCCTTGTGCAGAAATTGATAGAAACAGACAGACAGACAGACAGACAAATAGACAGATATACTGAGCTATGTCTATAGATATACACATTTTATTATCTATATATCAATATATATGATATATATATATCCATGAATACATAAAATAGCATCTTGCCATATAAACTAAGATATGCATATATTATTATCTATCTATGAATATTATATATATTATATATATATATATATCTCATGAATACATAAGATAACAAACTTGCCATACAAACTAATGTATAGAAAGAATAATGACTTATTTAAGGTCATTTAAGGTATCATGGGTACATGAATATATTGCACACACACACACACACACACACACACACAAACACACACCTATCTTACTTGAAAAATAGCACCCTAACTTACTTGAACAATAGCAATTAGGATGATCTCAGTGTTGAATAATTTAATTTCTTTTGACAACACACTAAGCAATGGAACTAAAAAGAAAGAGAAAAACTGTTACTGCCCTTAAAGAGCATAATTTCTAATGAAGAAAACAATATGTAAATAGTTAGGGATAAATAAGACATTTATAAAATAGATGGAAGGTACTCTGAAAGTGAAAAACACGTGCTCAATGGATTGGGAAATTCCTTCTTCAGAAGGTAAGATTTGGAATGAGTTTGAAGGAAACCATAGAAACATTGCCTGCAATTAATCTAAAGGAGACCACAGGTAGGAGCAGATTAGTAAAACAGGAAAAACAGGAAATTTCCACTTCACTAACCTGTCTCCTATCCCTTCCCTTATCTCTACTCTTACAACAATAACCTTGGTTGATACCCTTATCAACTCTCACCTGCCTTCTTGGAAGACTCTTGTCTACCATCATGATATTGCCTTGACATTTCAAAGCTATATTTCTAGTTTAATTACATATTACTCCCTCTCATATGCTATATTTCAACCAAATTGACCTATTTGATGTTGCCTAGGAAAAACATTCTTTTCCCATCTCTGTGTAGTTTCACAAGCTGTCCCCAAAGCCTAATCTCCAGTTTTAGCTCAAGTGCCACATCACACATACCTTTTCTGATACCTCATGTATTCATATTTCCCTCCCACCCCAATTATTTAGCATATACTTATTTGTGTATATATGAATATATATAAATGTGTGTATGTATGTGTATATAAAAATATGTTATTTATATCTATGTGTATATAAATGTGTTGTTTATGCATATATTTATATATAAATATGTTATTTGTGCATGCATGTATATATATATATACATATATATATATATATATATATATAGTCAGTGCTATGTATCTAGTAGAAACCTTCCAAATACTTTTAGATATTACCTCATAGGGGAAATTCACTTAATAAGAGATTGAATCATTTATTTTAGAAAGAATTTAAGTGGAAATACTCCTTGAAAAGGTAAATACAGAATCAAATTCATGTTTATATTTATAAATTTGCTAAAGGAAATAGAATTGAAACAAATAAATATGTTTGTTTATGTATATGTGTATTTATAGATATGTGTTGTAGGTGCATGCATGTGCACAAACAAATACGTTTGTGCATGCATGTGTATATATGTGAATGTACATTATTTGTATATGCATGAATGTGTTGCATGTATGTAGGCATGTTGAAGCATGTACACAGATATACATGCATGTCTATGCATATACTACACGTGTGTTTTGTATATTTTGTATACATGTATGTTTATATGCATATATATTTTATATGTATATTTTGTTTCCCCTACTAGAATGAAAATTTCCAAATTTTGTATATTTTGTATAGTTTGTATGTAAATTTTGTATACATGTGTATTTTGTATGTATATTTTGTTTCCCCCACTAGGATGAAAATTTCTAAAGAGCAGAGATTAGATCATATTTGGTGTTTTTCTCTCAGTACCCAGGACTGTGCATAACAAAGAACAGGATTTTATTTGCTAATTTATTTGTTAAGTTGTTTTACAAGGACTTTTCAGTTTCTATATTAAGATAAATTAGAGAGATTAAGAATGTTTAAACTGGTTATTAATAAAGAAGATTTAGCTGGGGTATAATAATTATTTTCAAGTAATTTAAAGGTTGTCATATTAAGGAGAGTTCCAAAGAATAAGGCTGGTAGCAATAGATGGAAGTAAAAGGGAGAAAAATTTAAGCTTGATGCATGGAAAAAAAAATCCCAAAAGTTAGTCTTAATGAAGAATGGAATGACCTCCCTTGCAAGGTAGTTCCAGAACATGCTCAATGACTACATGCTTTGATATGAAAAATGGAATTCCTGTTCAGGTACAAGTTGGATTAGATGACCAATAGTCCCCTTCCAATCTGAAATTCACTGATTTCATTATCTTCTAAATATGCCAAAAAGCTTTTTCTACTTCCTTGTTTTGCAATTTGTTGTTTCAAATGTTCCTGGACACTGTTTTTAACTCACTGGAGAGTCAAAAGTACCCCTTAGAGGACTATAATTTAAATTTCTCGATATTCTAGGTGAGTCATAACTGCTATTGCTCTGAAAAAAAAAAACCCATAGGTGGGCTATGTTTTCTCCTTAAGTGTTTGTTTGGATGTATGTGACTTCTTTTAATCAAGGCAGCACCTTGAAGAAAAAAACCTTGAAAAAAGCAAACCTTTGCAATTGTGGGTTGATTGGAAAAATGCACAAATTTAAAAAAGAAATAGAGAAAATTAAAAGATTTACCTTAAAATTAAATAAAGGTACTTATTTGTAGTAAAGAAAAAATAATGTTTTGCTTGCTTTACTCATAGGTAAAATAACCAGTGTTATGTATCTAGTAGAAGTCTTCCAAATACTTTTAGATATTACCTCATAGGGGAAATTCACTTAACAAGAGATTGAATCATTTATTTTAGAAAGAATTTAAGTGGAAATACTCCTTGAAAAGGTAAACACAGAATCAAATTCACATTTACATTTGTAAATTTTGCTAAAGGAAATAGAGTTGAAACAAAACATTACTGAGAACCTGAAGGTGGGGAAGAGTGAGTGGAAGAATCTGTCAAGATCCACTGGGATAGAAAAAGGCCCTGGAAAGATGATCTGAAACCATGGAAACAAACTTCACCCTTTACACACCTTTACTAAAGCAATGAGCCCTGTCACATCTTGGTCCTGAAAATTATATTGGCAGGAAAAGTTGACAATTAGGTGGAGGTAACAGATTATTTCAAGAGGAAATAGAAGGGAAGACTGAATCACATGAGCAACAAAATGAAGGGCCAGAGAAGTAGAGCTGTAGGAATAGAGATTAAAGCTGGCCTTAGATCACAGAACACAGGAATTACCAAAAAATAAAAGATGTTCCAGACTGAACTCAACAGCCTGAAAAACCCAAAAGCTGAGATATTATCCATACATCCTGAGAGCAGAGTGGGACCCTAACATGAAGCTAAAGGCATGAGGGTAAAACAGAAAATAAAGACTCCATCGACCAAATCCTGAAAGATCCCAAAATGAAAGCTGCCAGGAATATTATAGCCAAATTTCAGAGCTCTCAAGTAAAGAAGACAATACCAGATTTGCCAAATTCCACATTAAGGGATCATAAGGCTTAGAATATGGTATTCTGGGAAGCAAAAGAACTTGAATTACAACCAAGAATCAACTACCCAGCAAAACAGAATATCCTCTTTCAGGGGAAAAGTTGGACATTCAACAAAATAGGGGACTCTCAAACTTTTCTGTTGAAATGACCAGAACTGAACAGAAAAATTGATCTTCAAATGCAAAACTCAAGTGAAGCATAAAAAGATAAGCAGGAACAAATAAATAATTATCAGGGACTTAACAATGTTGAACTGCTTATAGTCCTGCATGGGAAGGTGATACTTAGAACTCAAATGAACTTCTTATTAGGATAGTTAGAAGGAACATATATAGATAAGGCACAAGTGGGAGTTGAATTTGAAGAGATAATATATTAAAAAGATGGAGTTAATGGGTAAGAGAAGAATGTGCTGGGAGAAAGGGAAAGGGAGAGGTAGAATGGGGTGATTTTCACATAAAAGAAACAAGGAAAAGCTTTTGCAGTGGATTAGAAGGGGGTGGACATGAGGGAGAGTGAGTGAACCTTTCTTTCATCAGAATTGGCTCAGAGACTGAGTTGGATATAGAGATCTATCTTACCCTAGAGGAAAACAGGGGAGGAAAGGAACAGAAGAAATGTGATAGAAGGGAGGGAAGATTGTGGGTGGAAGTTCTCAGATGTAAAACACTTTTTGAGGAGGGAATGGATGAAAGGAGAGAGAGAGAATAGAATAATTGGGGGTGGGGAAAATAGGGAAATACAGTTAGCAAAAGCAACTATGGGAAAAATATTGGAACAAATTTCTCTGATAAAGACCTCATTTTGCAAACATAGAGAACTGAGTGAAATTTATTTTAAAAAGTTCCATTCCCCAAATAATAAATGATGAAAAGACATTAATAGTTTTCAGAGTAGGTTATTAATGCTATCTATTTAAATCATTTTTTAAAAAGGCTTAACTCACTATTTCCAGGAGAAATGTGGGTTGGAACATTTCTGAGGTACTATCTCATACCTGCTGGATTGGCTAATAGGACAAAAAAGAGAAACTGTAAAATGTTGAAGGAAACACAGGAAAAACGAGACATTAATGCATAGTTGGAGGAGTTATGAAAGGATTCAAAAATTCTGTAGAGTAGTTTGGAACTATGTTCAAATGACTATAAAACCATGCCTACCCTTTGACTTTGTAATGCCACTACCAGGTCTATATTCCAAAAGAGATGAAGAACAGGAATGAAAAGGATCCACATAATAAGGTTATTTATAACAGCTTTTTTTTTGGTGACAAGAAACTGAAAATTGAGGGGATGCCCCTCAGTTGGAGAAAGGCTGAATAAAATGTGGTATGTTATTAAGATGAAATACTATTTTGTTATGAGAAATGATGAACAGTATACTCAGTAATAAGTTGCTTGAGCAGATGCAATAGGAAATGGATTATATACCAAAAAATAGCAATGATGTAGGATGATCAACTGTGAGTGACTTAGCTTTACTCAGAAATGCTATGACCTATGAACTCTGAGGGAATTTTGATAAAAAATGCTATCCATCTTGGAGAGCAATATGGAACTATGCCCAAAGAGCAATAGAACTGTTCAGTCCTTTGACCCAGCAATTCCCATTCTAGGTCTATATCCAGAAGAAATTATAAAAAAGGGAAAAGTCCTACATGTTCCAAAATATTCATAGCAGCTCTCTTTGTAGTGACAAAGAATTGGAAATTGAGGGGATACCCATCAGTTGGGGAATAGTTAAACAATTTATGGTACATGAATATTAAGTGATCAGGGTCTAGAGAAGCATGAAATGAATTACAGGATCTGATGCTGAGGGAAGCTAGTAGAACTAAGAGAAAAATGTACACATCATCAACAACATTATGAGATGATCAACACTGATGGAAGCAGCTCCTCTTAGAGACCCATGACAACCCTATTCAACCAACTATGCACAATGTGATCCCCATACAGAGGAAGAAAAACAAAACAAAACAAAATGAAAAAAAAATTTCTTCAGAATCTGATGAACAAAATATTCATTTCTTCAAAGTTTTTTTTTAATTTAAGGCAGGGTGGCTAGGTGGCACAGTGGATAGAGCACCAACCCTGGAGTCAGGAGTACCTGAGTTCAAATCCAGCCTCAGACATGTAATAATTGCTTACCTGTGTTGCCTTGGGCAAGCCACTGAACCCCATTGCCTTGTAAAAACTAAAAAAAATGATTTATGGCAATGGGGTTCAGTGACTTGCCCAAGGTCACAAAACTAGACAATTTTAAGTGTCTGAGGTCAAATCTGAACTCGTCTTCCTGACTCCAGGTCCAGTGCTCTATCCACTGTGCCATCTAGCTCCCGCAATGTATTCATTTTTTTTTTTAATATATCTTTTTCTCTGATGTATTTCTTTCCCTTAATCCTAATTCCTCATACTGAAAATGACTAATCTGTAAAAGTGTTCATCACAAATGTGTTTGTACTATATTAAATCTATTGTTCACTGCTGAGGGGGTTGGAAGGGAGGGTGGAAATTTTGTAACTTAAAAATATACATATGCATATGGATGAATGTTGAAAAACCTTCATAACATATATTTGGATAAATAAAATATCAATTTAAAAAGAATACTATCCATCCCAAAGACAGAGATGATAGTGTCAGAATACAGATTTGAAGCATGCTTTTTTCTTGAAGGTTCTTTTGGGAGGAGAGTTATAATTATTGTTATAGCATGATTATTGTGGTAATGGCTTTCATGACCAAATATTTTTAACCTATATCAAATAATTTGCTTTCTCAATGGATTGAAATGGGAGGAAGGGAGAGAATTTAGGATTTTTAAAAGTTAATGTTGGGAGGCAGCTAGGGGGCGTAGTGTATAGAGCACTGGCCATGGAGTCAGGACCTGGGTTCAAATCCAGTCTCAGACACTTAATAATTACCTAGCCGTGTGGCCTTGGGCAAGTCACTTAACCCCATTGCCTTGCAAAAAAAAACCTAAAAAAAAGCGAATGTTGAAACTTGCTTTTGTAACTGGGGAAAAATGAAATAAAATGAAATACTAAGAAATGCCACAAAAATAAATAACAAAGATTGAGGAAAGTTGAGAAAAGAAATGAGTAAAGCAAGAAAATAAAGAAAATTATGAAAAGAGGGTTTAAATAATACTTGTATAAACAATATAAACTTATAAACTTATATATAAATAAAAACATATAAACAAACAATAAAAGAGATCCAAAAAGCTTCGCCTTTCTCAGTTCTAACTTTTAAGGAATTATGGAGAAGCTAAAGATTTCATAACACAAAAATAAGTAATAAACTAAAATCATAAACATGAAAAAAGAAAAGAACATAAAATATCTCATTAGGAAAAGCAATTACTAGAAAACAATCTAAAAGAGATAATATAACAATTGTTGGACTACCTGAAAATTACAAAAAAATAGTCTAGACATTATGCTTCAAGACATTATTAAGCAAAATTACCCTGAAGTTATAGAACTAAAGGATAAAATAGAAATAGAAAAAATCCCCAGATCATTTCTTGAAAGAGATCCCCAAAATAAAAACTCATGGGAACATTATAACTAAGTTTCAAAGCTTCCAAATCAAGGAGAATATATTACAAACAACTATGAAGAAATAATTTAAATATTGTGAAAGTACAGTCAGGAGAACACTTGACTTAATAGCTTCTATAGTAAAAGACTGAAGGAGTTAAGGAGCTAGCTGGATTTGCAAGCAAATAAAGAAAGCTACCGATCAAAGCTGAGTGCAATCCTGCAAAAGGAAATTATATGTGTGTGTGTGTGTGCATATATATATACATATATATATATACATATTTAATCATCTAAATGACTTTCAGTTATTCTTGAGGAAGAGACCAGAATTTAACCCAAAATTTTATTTATAAAAAGCTGGAGAAACATGTAAAGGTAAAAGCTATAGATATTTAATAAAATTAAAGTTTTTACTTCTCATATGGAAAAATAATTCTGTAACTTAAAAAATTTATTATTATTATTATTATTATTATTATTATTATTATTATCAGAGTAGCTTGAAAAAATATATGGGAGATGAGGCTGAGTTGATTATAATGAGGTGATCTAAAATAAAGGTAGGGAGAGGCAAAATGTAAAAAAAATTATACAAAAGAGGCATGAAATAGAGGAACTCTTACAAAAGAAGTGAGGATGGAGTAGAGGGCAAGTAAAGGCAGAACTTTATTCTAATTGGAACTGGGCTCAAGAGAATAACAAATACACAGACTAAGAAATCTTAATTTAGGGGTGGCTAGGTGGTGTAGTGGATAAAGCACCAGCCTTGGAGTCAGTAATACCTGGGTTCAAATTCGGTCTCAGACACTTAATAATTACCTAGATGTGTTGCCTTGGGCAAGCCACTTAACCCCATTTGCCTTGCAAAAACCTAAAAGAAAAAAAAAATCTTGATTTAAAGAGAATTATAAGGGCAAGGGGATAAGGGAAGGCATTTTAGATGAGTGAGCAGATTAAGAAATAAGAGAAGTTATAATATAGGAGGCACTCTTAGGAATGTTGGGTTATTAGACAGTGTCAGAAAAGATAGAGGAAAAAAATTTGTTTTATAAATTACATGACAAATATAGATTCAGTCTCTTCTTGATGCTTTACATTAAGGCAAATATCTTACCTGTCAAGGCAGCCCATTCTGCTTTAGGATAGTTCAAGACACTGGGAAGTTCTTCCCTAAAGTCAAGTCAAATTTTATCATATTTAACTTCCCAACTGTTAGTCCTCACTCTGGTTGGGGGGGGGGGCTGGAACAAAAGATTGTTAACCTATATTCTACATGACAATTCTACAAATATTAGAAGACATCAATCATTATGCCCTTTATACTATTATCTCTGATTTCTTATTTAGATTCTCTATATTTTTTGTCAATTTAGATCATTATAGTAAATAGCTATCCATTTAATTGTTTTCATTTTTCAATTCAATATTAGTGGATAGAATGTTATAATACCTTTCATTATTTCTCCATTATGACTTTTCATTTTTCATTTCTGCAGTTCCTTCTCTCAGAAATTAAATGACAATGATTTATTAACAAACTTTGTTGACATTAAAGCAATTCTTTGGGAAATTATTTATTTCTAATTTTTAATTGTGTATTTTCTGTTCATTATCATTTTTTCTTTTATGGTTTCTTTGGATTTGCTAATTTTCTACGTTTTTCTAGGCCAATTTTTATTATATTTAAAATATAACTTACAGAGCTGAATATTTGTCTCCACATGCTTTATCTCTATTCCTCAAATTTTGAAGTTTTATCATCACTATTATTATTATTTAATGTGTATTTTTTGAATAAAGCATTATTTAACAAATTATTCTTAGGTGCCATTTAGATTATCATTTTTAATCACAATCTCCTTACTGATGACTATTATTAATGCATAATATTCTATAAAGAAAATGTTTGACTTATATCTTGTTATATTTTTATATAAATTCTTCATTCCATTTATGCAAAAATTCTATCTATATCTACATTTTAAAAAAAAGGTTGTCTAATATTTCATTCATTTGTCTTCATGTAAATTGTAGTTTTTTAGTATTCTGCTAACATCTATTCTATCTAGTTTATCTTTCCAAATGATTTGTTACTTTCTTTTATTGGGATTTTAAAAGTCTCCTACAACTTTGTCTTTTTGTCTATATCTCCTTTACATTTTTTTTTAGGTTTTTACAAGGCAAATGGGGTTAAGTGGCTTGCCCAAGGCCACACAGCTAGGTAATTAGTAAGTGTCTGAGGCCGGATTTGAACCCAGGTACTCCTGACTCCAGGGCTGGTGCTTTATCCACCTAGCCACACCTCCTTTACATTTCAATTCAGTTTTTAATGGCTTTGATTTAGATGCTTCACTGCATATGTATTTTATGCTGTTATTTCATTTACTATGGAACATTTAAGACCCACATGATTTCTACACTTGTGATGTTTCTCTACTTTAATACTCTTTACTTTGAATTCAGCTTTGTCTGAAATCATAATTGAAATCTCTAATTTTTCTGGAACTAATTTATGACGAACATAAATTCCACATTCCAACTTCTCAATCCAAATATCTATTTGTCCTTCTATCTAATGTATCCTTAGGGTAAGTTCTTAATCAGAATTAATGGAGAATAATTCCTTGTAATAGGAGGTCTTGATAATTATTATTTATGGTGATAACTATCAACTTTGACTTCTGTTCGACTTTCTCTTTTTATATTATTTGGTTTTTGTTAATCATTATCTTTACTCAAAATTACATCTACTAATACCAAGGATATTTCCCCTGGTTCTGCTATAACTGATAGCACCACACCCTTAACTCCATATGACTATCCTTTTGAAATTTTAGGTTCTATTCTGGTATGTGCCTGACACATACCAGTATTGATAAGAGAGTTCACTGAGTTATTGTGAATAAATGAGATAACAAACTTTAAAATCCTAAATATATAGCATGCATTTTCATTACTCCTCTTCCTCCTTCTTCAACTATCAGCATTAAACAATTGTTATAAATCCCATCCCAACCAAAAGTATATTAATTTTTATTTTTTTCCTTTTCTTTTATTTCTTTACTCATTTTTGGAGTCTTTCAAAATGTTCATTTCTTAATTATTATTATTATTATTGTTGTTGTTGTTATCCGATGTAAAATGCTTTTTCTCATTTTGGTTTTCGATTTTTAACCTTAAACACATTTACTGTCTGTTCTCTGAAATGATGGATCAGGTTTTATGACCTTACATTCTGCCATCTTGACCTAAGATCCCCATCCTGTCACATTCTAAGACCTCAAAAACTATCACTTCAATAACCTAGTTTTTTTTGCCAAGAATACATTTCAAATTCAAATATGAAAGTTTGAAGTCTAACTTTTTTTTTTGAAAATTTGAAACAGTGGATAGCATTTCTTCTCCTTTTATCTTATCAGGAAAACATCTGCTTTAGCATTATCAATAATAATAGATCTAGGTTTTAGAGAGATATTGTTGATATGATAAAGAAAGGCCTTTTGTATCTTTGCTTTTGATTTTTTCAATTTTTAGAAGTTTTATATTTTCTATATCATATTTTGGAAATTTGACAATTTTATGATTTTGTAGACATTTTCCCACTTCATTTAAGCACAAAGTATTTTACTGGAGACATTTATGATCAGACAAAAGACAGGTTCACCATCAATCAAGATCAAGGAATTAATACAGAAACCTACATCCTCCATTGTATGGACACACACACACACACAAATCCTTAAGGAAGAAAGAAAATATTAGATATGGCAAAATTATGTAATACATAAGATGACTTTTTTTCAAAATTAAAGATAATCATCTTTGGTTTTTGTTTAAACTCCACAGTTCTTTCTCTGGATACAGATGGTATTCTCTATCACAGATCACCTAAAATTGTCCCTGATTACTGCACTGATGGAATGAACAAGTCTGTTAAGATTAATCATCACCTGATGTTATTGTTAGGGTGTACAATGTTCTTCTGGTTCTGCTCATCTCATTCAGCATCAGTTCATGCAGGTCTTTCCAGGTTTCTCTGAATTCCCATTCTTCCTGGTTTCTAATAGAACAATAGTGTTCTATCACATACACATACCACAATTTGTTTAGCCATTCCCCAGTTGATGGACATCCCCTTGCTTTCCAATTCTTTGCCACTACAAGCAGAACTGCTATATTTTTGTACATGTGGAGTTTTTACCCTTTGTCATGATCTCTTCAGGACATAGACCCAATAGTGATATTGCTGGATCAAAGGGTATGTACATTTTTTTTACCTTTTGGGCATAATTCCAAATTGCTCTCCAGAAAGGTTGGGTAATTTCACAACTCCACCAACAATGCATCAGTGTCCCACATCCTCTCCAACATTAATCATTATCATTTCTAGTCATATTGGCCAATCTAATAGGTATGATGTAGTACCTCAGAGATGTTTTAATTTTCATTTCTCTAACCAGTAATGATTTAGAGCAATTTTTCATATGATTATAGATAGTTTTAATTTCCTCTTCTGGAAATTGTTTTACATATCCTTTGACCATTTGTTAATTGGGGTAAGCTTGATTTTTTGTAAATTTGACTCAATTCTCTCTATATATATTTTTTAGAAATGAATCCTTTGTCAGAAACACTAGTAAAAATTGTTTCTCAATTTGCTACATTCCCACTGATCTTGGTTATAGTGGTTTTGTTTGTACAAAAGATTTTTAATTTAATGTATTCAAAATTATGCAGTTTGTTTTTTTATAATGTTTTCTATTTCTTCCTTGGTCATAAACTGCTCCCTTTTCCACAGATCTGACTGGTAAACTATTCTTTATTCTCATAATTTGCTTATAATATTGTCTTTTATGTCTAAATCCTGCACTTATTTTGATCTTAACTTGGTATATGATGTGAGTTGTTGGTCTAAACCTAGTTTTTGCCATATTATCTTTCAGTTTTCCCAGAAGTTTTTATTGAAGAATGAATTCTTATCCCAGAAGCTGAACTCTTTGGGTTTATCGAATAGCAGATTATTATAATCATTTCCTGCAGTCTCTTTTGCACCTAATCTATTTCTTAGCCAGTACTAGAGAGTTTTGATGACTATTGCTTTATAATATAATTTTAGAACAGGTAAGACTAAGCTGCCTTCTTTTGCATTTTTTCCATTAAATTCCTTTATATTCTTGACTATTTCTTCATATGAATTTAATTACAATTTTTTTCTAGGTCCCTAAAGTAATTTTTTTGAAAGTTTGATTGGCATGGCACTAAATGAATACTTTAATTTAGATAGACTTGTCAATTTTAATGATCTATATTTCTGTAGGGCAAATTGATTCTGGACTTAAGTTGCTGGAAATATAAATTTTGAAATATACAAATAAATTGTCTAAAATATCTATACTCTGACTCAGAGATTCTCCTATAAGATGCAAAATCCAATAGGTTCAGTGACAAATAAAAAAATATCAATGCAATCAACTTTTAAAAGAAATAGAACCTTAAGATATGATATATAGAAGGGCAAGAAAATAAGGTTGAATACAAAAGACTTCTATGGAGCTTAAAAAAGAATGTGAATGTTGATAGCAATTTTAAACTTTCTGAATAAGGTCCTGAGTGAAACAAAAGTAATCTTGACATCAATGTGGTCTCTTTATAATTTTTTACAAATTATGCATGACATGGATACATGTAAATGGAATACTAATAGCAAAATGGTAAGGTGATCCAAGAAAGGAAGCATAATTCTGTCTAAGAAAAACATGATAGCCAGGCAAGGCATTCTTAGATTCACCAAGGAGAACCAGTTCACTATATATTTTTTAAAAGACTTAAAAAATAGCTAACTGGGATGTCATATTTAAGGTTTCTCCTTATTATCTCCAAACAACTAGAAGTATTTGAAATAAAGGTAAAAATAGAAGAAAATAGAGGGAAAGAAATATTGTAGAAAGTAAATTCTACTGCAAATCAACAGAGACTGAAGAAATAATTTTTTTAAAAGTCCTAAAAGAATGAAATACTATAGAGAAAATGCAATGATAAATTCAAAGAAATATTCTGCAACAACTAAAAGTTGAAAACTCATGTAAAACAAAAAATAACATTCTTAAGATAGCAGCATTATTTTAGAAACTACTTAGGGCTTCCCTATATGCAATTGATTTAGAGGTAAAGGCTCAAAGAGATAATTTAAAATCCTTAACTTCTCCAGAAAAAAAAAATGATACAAAAACCTCTATGTGCCATAGTTTATAAAATAAACTTACTGGGAGTACTGGAGGAGAAAAGTGAAAATTGATAGACAACACACAATACCACCAAGTATATATATTCA